>NC_057399.1:5546180-5747922 GCF_019320065.1 Cervus canadensis | reverse complement strand
CACACACACACACACACACACACACACACACACACACACACACACACACTCATTTTGAATGGAGGGCCAAGTAGGGAAAAAAATGGGCAGGGAAGCCTGGTAAATAATATGAAGTTACCAAGAGAGGGTGCCTGTAGGACCAGAGTGAAAATGAGGAAACGCTGCTAAGTTCAAGGACACGGCTCTGTGTCCCCAACATTTGTCTGTGAGCCCAGGGATGTCCCCTCTCCCCTTTTATTATGAAAACAGCCTCCTTGACTTTTCAAGGCATTCGTTCAGTCTATCTCCCATTGGATATTAATGTCCTCTGCTGCTGCTTACTTGCTAAATTGTGTCTGACTGTTTTGCAACCCCATGGAATGTAGCCTTCCAGGCTTCTCTGTCCATGGGATTCTGCAGGCAAGGATACTGGAGTGGGTTGCCATTTCCTTCTCCAGGGGATCTTCCTGATCCAGGGGTCAAACCTGCATCTGCTGCATTGCAGGTGGATTCTTTACTGTCTGAGCCATTAGGGAAGCCCTAAGGTCCCTTAGTGGGGGGAAAAAATAGAGCAACCCAGAATAACAAGAGATAATACAGTTAGACCCGCTCAACTAGTAAGTGTTGGGTTTCTTAAATGCTTTTTCATTTTCTGTAAATGTTTCAGAACCACATGCACTGTGCCTCTAATAGATTACATAGATGGGAATGACTATTCCATTGAGCCTCAGCAAGGTGGGGATGAAGATGGTTTTGCCAGAGGGGCCTGGGACTGGAGTTTGCTATGGAAGCGAATCCCCCTGAGTCACAAGGAAAAGGCCAAAAGAAAACATAAAACTGAACCTTATCGGTAAAGCTCACTACTTCCTCTTCTTAACGTGGAATGTTTCTCTCTAAGTACTTTTTTTTCTTCCTTCCCCATGTCCTGGTGTAAACACGTGGGTCCCCACACGCCCTTGCATTTCATCTTCGCTGCCATCCATCAACAACACAACACAGAACCATTTGCACTGTGCCGATCATAGATGTCATAAATGGCAACACATATGAAATTGTGCCCCAAGGGGGTGGTGACGAAGATGGGTATGCCCGAGGAGCGTGGGACTGGAGTATGCTCTGGAAACGGGTGCCTCTGACACCCCGAGAGAAGAGACTGAGAAAGACAAAAACTGAACCATATCGGTAATCACTAAATCACTTACCTTGTTTTCTCTTCTCCAGTCGCTGCTAACCTATTAACCTCTTGCCAAGCTAAATATATATATATATGTATATGTGTATATATATATATATAATACTGTAGATGCTGTCTCAGACTCTGAAAGGATTTCTTTCTTTGCTGTTTCAGGGGTTTAAATTCACCCTTTCATCTTTGTGGTTGCTTTCTTCTTAAAAGCAAGCTCCATTTGGGGGTAGACTTGGAGGGTGGGCATGTTTTATGATATCAGTTCCAAATACAGGTGAAAAAAAGGAAAAGCTTTGCAGTCTTCTAATAGGTTTTTGTTCTTTTGTTTAGTGCTAAGTCCTGTCTGACTTTTCGATCCCATGGACTGTAGCCGGCCAGGCCCCACTGTCCGTGGGATTCCCCAGGCAAGAGTACTGGAATAGGTTGCTATTTCCTCCTCCAGGGATTGTCCTGACCGAGGAATTGAACCCATCTCTCCTGCATTGGCAGTTCTTTACCACTGAGCCCACCTGGGAAGTGGACTAGACATGGAAATTTGTTCTTTTGACAATAATATCATTCTATAAGTTTAAAATGTGTAAATTTTACTTACCATCCAAGTTTTGTGTCTACTTTGATGCCTTGGAGGGTAGTGTTAACAACAAAAGGCAGTAACAAGATTTTTTTTTCTTTCTTTTGTTTTATATACTAATTTTATGCCAGTTAAATTTGATGAATAAAAATACATGACTTTGGGAAATGTTACACAAGATTGCTATAACTGAAGTCATAAGACTTCATTTTCAGAAGAGCATTTGATTAAAAGGGACATTATTCCAGAATCTTCCTTTCTCCCTTCTTGTGCCTCTTCAAATAGAACAATTTATGCTCTTCTCTCTTTTTGGTCTTTTTTACTGGAACATTTTTACCATCTTTTAGACTGGCCCCAAATGAATTGTTTAGTTAGATGCTACTGTAGGTTTCTAAATGTGTCTAATTTTATTTTTCTGATCTTATGGTTCTGCTTTTGGTCTCTCTTCCTGTTATGTTACTGATGATGCTTGAACTCAGTTTGGGGACAGTGTCTGATGTCATGCAAAAAGCTGGTGGGGTCTGGGCATGTCGTGATACCAGGAGACTGAAATGGCAAACATAAGGAAATTATACAACCTTTCAGCTTTATGTGACATTTTCCAAATTTCCGTTTGAGGTTCCCCCCCACCCCCAAAATTGTCCAAGAGCCTGCCACTGATCTGCTTAACCTGACTCTCAAAGAATTCTGAGAGGGAAAAAATAAGGGGTGGTGACTACAGGAATATTCCCGCCAAACCCATGGGCTAGTAAAGAGAATTTTTTAAAATGTGCTAGAAAAATTTAAGGAAGGTTTCCCTTTAAATAACTCACTGGCTTTCACATGAAGATACGTTTTTCAAATATGTACTGAGATAAGTGGGAATATGTTTAAAGATCAAAAGGGCATAGTCATAATAATGTTAAATGACAGTTAAATAAACGTGGTATGAAAATATAACTGAAAATGCACCAGTGCTATTTAGTGAGTTCAGCCGCGTACTTGGAGAAGAAAAGCCTTTGAGAGGATGACTTTCCCCTGATGTGATGACATTTCCCTTTAATGAGCCGTGTTCCCTCGTGGCACTTACCACGCAGCAGGCGAGACAGAAATTAAACAGTTCACTACAGGAGTGACTCTAGAGCAGCAAGTAGGACGAGTGGTGAGAAGGGCAGCCCAGAAGGTGTTCCTGAGGCCGGCCCTGAGGGGTGAGGGGCCAGCCCTGTGAGCAGCGGGAAGGGAGGACGTGGCAGGAGACTGGCCCTGGGGCAGGAGGGGGTCGGCAGAGCAGGGCAGCATTACCCAGCTGCCTGAGGAGCTCAGATGGGGCAGGAAAGAGGACACGGGCAGGGCTCGTCCGTGGTCTAGGGTGGCGGCAGTGAGGCTGGGAAGAAGTGGGCTCACGATGTGAACTCACTGTGTGAGTTGACGGTGGAATCAGCGGGAGTTGTCGATAGATTGATATTAGGTGTGCTGATGAAGAGGCTCTGATGGAGGGACCCACCTGAGTCATATGCAGCGATAATCCTTTGTTCCCAAGGGAACAGGATGAAAATTATTCTCCTCTAACGTCTCCTGATGGTGGGAGGGGCTCACTGTGGAAAGCTACCAAGTCTTTTTTTTTTTTTCTCTTGTCCTGAAAAAGTACCCAGTTCAGTATCCCACTTAAGAAGGCCCATGAGTCACCCTTTGGCATCCGTGCATCCTGACACAGTAAATAACTGTCTCATTCTCCTGTGTCACTCTGTGCCACATTTGCAAACTCAGAATGAACCCAGGCTGTCCTCCCATGAGCTACACCCTTATTTGGCAAACCCCTGAGCTATAAAGTTTAAAAAATGAGATACTACTTCCATGGTGTATGGTTTCACTCATCTTAGAATGACTCATAAATCATTGCGGGAACATTTAGCCAACCACGGCTTATGGCTCAGTCCTTTTGAGGTGTGAAAGTGAAAATTCTTTTTTAACTCACAAGGCTTAATTTTTAAGTCAACCAAGGAACTAAGATGCCCTCTAATGGCGAAATGATGTAATACTCTAATTTGTGATGAAATATATAATAATACCATTTCAGTTAAAAATTGTAGTGAATTCATAAGGAGTTATGAACAGAATTGTTTGGTGAAGGCTTTATAATTCCTTAATGTTTGGCCATCAGTTTTGTCTCTTCTACGCATTACTTAGCTGTATTGCAAAAAGCCTTGTTGTCTGTGGTTGAAGGGGTCTTGGGCATTTGTCTTTCAAAGTTGTTTCAGCATTTCTTTCCCTTAGGTCTCCAGCCATGGCTGGAGGGTTATTTGCCATCGAAAGAGACTTCTTCTTTGAACTGGGTCTCTATGATCCAGGCCTCCAGATTTGGGGTGGTGAAAACTTTGAGATCTCATACAAGGTAACATTTCATTTAAACAACTGAAATTTTTCCAAGCAGTTACTGATTCTTTTGACTATCAGACAAGGCTGGTTTCTTTCAGGGTTTGGGGGGACTGTTTAATGCATTTCTCTAAATTATAAGGAATGACTAGCAAACATACTTGCCTTTTGGGGAAAAAATGCAAGCTCCAACTACATATGTACATGGCTCAGCTGAAAACAGAGGCCAGCAAGCCACCAGAATAAAAATAGCTCCTCTCCCATCCCCCAGCCCTCCCCCAAAGGCTTTCCATACTGGAGCCTTTTGTTATCAGGGCCCCTGGGGGAATGAGCAGGTGCCGGGGTCCCATTTGACCGTCAGCTGCTGAAGCTGCCTTCCCTCCCTGTAGGACAGGAGGCTTCAGGACAGAGGCAGACCCCAGCAGGGACTGTGCATCCTCACACTGAGACGGGAGCTGCAGCTCCCCACCCACTTCCCCAAAGAAAGAGAGTGGTGTTCCGGTTTGAGTTGAACAGATAAGTGTTCAACTTGTCTTGAATGTCTGGAGCTCAGCACCGTGAGGGATGAGAGGAGAAACCCAGTCCTCGCTGTCAAGGAACTTACAGTCGATAAGAGATGGGAATTCTACTTAAACTCGTAACACAATTAGAAGATGGACCCACATTCAGCTGATGAGATAAAGGAGCAGTTGGTGGGATCCTGCTGGAGGAAGTGTTCAAGGCAAAACTAGGAAGATGGGCGTGAGATTGGTTGGGGGAAAAGGCACAGGGCAGGGATATGAGAGTTCAGGAGACAGGACCGGTGGCAGAAGCCATTGTGTGAATCAGACCCAGATGACGGGGAAGACCATGTGGGCAGGGATTTTAGGGCCACAGTGAGGAGCCTCCACTGCTATTACACTGTTGCTAATCCAGCAGGCAGTGGGAACCATCAGAGAGCCTGAGGGGGAGGGCATGACCCCCGGCTGCCCTTGAGCAGCATAATCTCCTACTATAAATAGGGCAGTGAGGGCAGAGGGGAGCAGAGGTGCCGGAACTGGTGAGGCCTTGATCAGAACACGCCCCCGTGGGAGACGTGTTAGCTGGTGGAGCGGGGAGGGGGGTTACAGGGTGTGAGGACTGGGAGGTCTGTGTGGCTCTGCAGGTCACCTTGGGGGCGAATCGGCTGCTGCAGGAACTCAGGGAGGGGTCCTGGGGCCCGGGCACACCTGTGTTCCCCAGCAGCCTCTCTGTTAGTTTGTGAGCTCGAGAAACAGGAAGTCATTGCAGGATCCGTTTGGTGTGTAAATTCCCAGTGAACACAATCTAGTTTAGGTTTCGTAAGACAGAGCTGGCATTTGAAACAGCTGCACATGTGTCTTTCCTGACAGATCTGGCAGTGTGGGGGCAAGCTGCTCTTTGTCCCTTGTTCCCGTGTCGGGCACATCTACCGTCTTGAGGGCTGGCAGGGGAATCCTCCACCTGTCTACGTTGGGTCTTCTCCTACCCTAAAGGTGAGTCTTTTGGTTAAAAGTGGGGAGGCGGGGAGCTGACACGTACGTGCCACATGGTCACTTAATGTCAACTTGATGGCTGGGTGACACCTTTGAAGCTGTCACGCTGGGTGTCACTTTTAACTTAGGCTAGACTTATTTGTGAAACTTCTTACTGTTTAAGATTATTCCTTGTATCCTACTCTGATTATCATTCCTATATTGAGTATTTTCTGTAAAGATACCTCAAATTAATTTTTAAAAGCTAACACTATAGGAAAATAGTTGGAAAGAAAATACCCATTTCTATTATTCACACATCAGTAAAATACTGTTTTTGTCTGATTTTTAAAAAGTAAAGTGATTATAATAGGAGGTTGTGTAGTAAACAAAATCAAAGTTTTGAACAGTGCTTGTAAAAGTTCAGCATCTTTTGTATGGCTGAGTGCCCTCTCTGTTGACTATCCCAACACTGTCAATCAGCTACAGCCCAATACAAAATTAAAAGTTTAAAAATAACAGTAAACAAAAAAAACAAAAACAAAAAAAAAAAGTAAAAATAACAGTAAAAAATTTTTTAAAAATAGTTTAGTATCTTTTGTCCCCCAAATGAGGGACAAACTAGGAGAGTTTCACCCTGGAGTCTACAGGCCCCGCTGCTGGCAGGACCAGGGCCTTACTCCTTGATGGAGCAACGTAGGAGCTGAGTGGCCTCCATAATAGCATCCAAAGCCCTTAACCAAGTCAAAAGCAGAAGGAAGTCTATTTCTGGCTACAGCTGCAACTCAGAACTGTTCCCCAAAGGGAATAGATAACTGAAGCAGAAACGAGGCCATGAGAACCAACACAGCCCTGTGACTGGCCAGATTATCTTAAGAATGACCATCACGGAGCCTTGTTAGACAGAGTTTCCAGTTAACACCAGGCCTGACGGCCTCGCAGGAAGAGAAGCTGCCCTTGGAATCAGCCCCACAGTCACCAGGAATTCATGAAGTCAGGTCAGTTCAGGAAAGCCTGTGCTACAAGGAACAGAGAGAGATGAGACAGAAACACCCATCACTGTCAGGTTAACTGTGGGTCTTCTCAAAGCCCAGCAAATGCAGCCATCGCCAGCACCTCCTTCCTCTGCTTCCGTGTGTCCCCGCCAGCCTCCAGGGCTGTTTCTCCAGCCAGTGGTCTTCTCTGAACTGCAAACTTCTCTCATCGGCTGTTGCCCAGAACCCTCCTCCTCTCTTAATTTTTTTTTTTTAACTGCACCGCAGGGCTTATGGGATCTTAATTCCCCAACCAGAGATCGAACAGTGAAAGCATAGAGCTCTAACCACCGGTCCTCCAGGGAATTCCCTAGAACCTCATCTTAGGTGGACCTCAGACAAAACGTCTGAGCACTGTCAGAGCTGAGCCTTTAACTTTTCCTTAAGGATGGTTCCTTTTTCTGTGACCCCTGGGCCCACGAGGTGAGATAAGAAGGCAGGCAGTCCCTTCACCACCTCCCACCTCCCACACGGCCCCTGTTCCAGTCTCTCCTTGCCCAGCAAAGGCCCTCAGCCCTCCCATGGGTGCTCACCCACCCCCTCAGTACCCCCCCTCAGGCCATCTCCACTCCCCGTCAGGGTTATTCCCTTGAAAACTGAATCTGACGTCCACTGCCTGCATAGACCCTTCTATGCAGATGGCTGTCAGCTGAGAGGTGATATGCAAAGTCCCTGAAAATGACACTGGTATCACTGAGAGCCGGCACTTCGTGAGAGCTGAGTGTGTACAAAAATCTAAATGCTTCACACAGATTAACTTATTATCCGAAGGAGTTTCCCTGGTGGCTTAGACAGTAGAGAGTCTGCTTGCACTGGAGGAGAGGCAGGTTCAGTCCCTGGGTCGGGAAGATCTCCTGGAGAAGGAAATGGCAACCCACTCCAGTATTTTTGCCTGGGAAATCCCATGGACAGAGGAGCCTGGCGGGCTACACAGTCTTTGGAGTCGCAGAGTCAGACGTAACTGGAGCCACTAACACACTTTTCACTTTAAATGGAGAAACGGAGGCAGCTTTTCTCTCGGTGAATCCTGCATCCAGAGGTGGTAACAGATCCCCTTCAGGGCTCCACACACACCGTGGTTGTCATGTAGCTGTGTTGCCCTTTGCTGCAAGTCCCGACCCCAGCTCACTAACCACTCCTTCAAACCAAGCCAGCCCTGTCCCCCATCCCAAATAACTAAATGCTCCTCCTTTTTGTTACTTTAACCTTACACATGTGCCCTGAATTCTTCATGTTCATGAGTACCTAGAAGACACGGAGTGTGTCTAACTTGGGATGCATTTGTAAGAATTCAAAATATTTAGCAGTAATATTGTGCTCTTTTAGGAGGCTGCCACTTAGAACTTTTTGAGCCCACAGGTTTTTGCAGCGACATGCCCATGGCCAGGCACTCACCCTATGATAGTTACCTTGTAGCCCAGAAAACATTTTATCTGAATATTAGATATTCCTGCTTCTGATGTAGAATGGTCAGTCACTGTGGCCAGTGGGCCCAATGCAGCCCATTTTAGTAACTAAAGTTACTAAACTAAAAGTTACGTTGGAAGGAGGCCTGCTGTTGCTTTGCATGTTGCCTGTGCTGCCTTCTCACTGCAGCAGCAGAGATGAGTAGTAGCAGCAGAAACATTGTGGCCACCCAGCCAAAAAGATGGACTCCCGAGTCCTTTATAAACTTTACCGCCAGGTGATGTCCAAGTGCGAGGACCTCGCTGGGTCTCTACTACATCCATTGCTTCCATTCACACCTGCATTCAGTAAAACAGGAGAAGTTAGGTCTTACTTATCACATGTCAACTTACTTGATTGTTCTTTGGTTGCTTTTCAGGATGCACCACTGGGGCGTGGGGAGGGGGAAATATCCACCTCATTCTGGGCTACAGTGAAGTGGTTCAGGTATAGCTGTTACCAGACAGGCAGAGGAGCCTGCAGGACTGTGTCTGAGTGAGCAGAGCTGTTGTTTATCCCCGTGGTTTCTGCATGTGCCAACAGTGTGGTGCTCAGAGAGGAGATTGTTCTGGGGCAGGGGCAGGGGACAGGGTGAGGTGGTGGGGGTGGTTCCAGCCAGCTTCTCAAGAAGCTTTCTTCACTCAGCTTCATCAGCAGGAGAGAACATATTATCTTAGAGCATGTAACATTTTTAGGGCTTCCCAGGTGGTGCGGTGGTAAAGAACCTGCCTGCCAATGCAGGAAACGCAGGTTTAATCCCTACGACGGGAAGATCCCCTAGAGATGGAAATGGCAACCCACTCCAGTGTTCTTGCCTGGAGAATCTCATGGATAGAGGAGCCTGGTGGGCTACTGTCCATGGGTTCACAAAGAATCAGACACGACTGAGCAACTGAGCATGCATGCACATGTGACCTTCAGTGCAGTGACACCAGATTCTGTGTCCACCACTCTTTGGTTGAACACTCATGACAGTGACATGTCAGGGTCATGAGCTCGCTTGCACGCACTTAATTAAATATACAGTCCTCCTGAAACAAGTTTGTCATATTTCATATGTCAGGGAGAGATTGTTTATGATAGTACAGATATTTTTATTTTTTTACAATAATGTTAATTTCTTTTTTTCCCCAGAATTATGTTAGAGTTGTGGAGGTCTGGTGGGATGAGTACAAAGACTATTTCTATGCCAGTCGCCCTGAATCGAAGGCCTTAGCATATGGGGATATATCAGAGCTGAAGAAGTTTCGAGAAGATCACAACTGTAAGAGTTTCAAATGGTTCATGGAAGAAATAGCTTATGACATCACCTCACACTACCCTCTGCCGCCCAAAAATGTCGACTGGGGAGAAGTAAGTGTCAGCTGGGTGGTCGTGTGTGTGTTTGGAGACTGAGGAGGCGAAAGCAGAGCGAGACGGAAGTGTTGGGGAAGAGAGAAGAGTTTGAAGCGGGAAAGTCTGGTGGAAAACAAGGCAAATGAGTGGAGGGTGTGAGCCAGGCAGACAGCTAGTCTGGTTTTATTGGTTTGGCCAAAAAGTTCGTTTGGGTTTTCCATGCACCGTCACAGAAAACCCCGAATGAACTTTTTGGCCAAACCCAATAATTTGCCCAGCAAATTAGGTGGCAGCCACAGTGAGGAAGTTGCCAGTGAGGGTGCATGGGGAGGGGTCAGGAGGGCACTTATGGCCTGGTAGACACCCCACTGGGCTGTCCAGGAGACCTCGGGCCCAGAAGAGAGGCTACATGTAGATCCAAGGATGTAACGTATATTTGGAGCCAGCAGCATGTTTCACGGGACTGAATGAGAAGAATGCAGAGGTAAGAGGCTGGATCTTTCCCTGAGGAGCCCCAGCACTTAGAGAAGCAGATAGAGCGAAGGGACCTGGCCCTGTGGGTAAGAGGTCAGTAGTTTGGGTAGCAGGATGTCCTCTCTCTCTCTCTGCTCCTCTGTCCTAACAGTTCTCTATCCCATATTTCTGTCTTCTATTTTGATGAGCTATGTTTAACTCCCAACTGGACCAGAGCCCCTGAAAGCCCAGACTGCATTTTGGTTTGGTTATCTTTTGCTCTCAAGAATTCCTCACTAGCCTAGAGCCTTCTGTGTGGAAGGGATGAATTCTCTTGGTGAGCTTGCCCAGTACAGGATTCAGAGCCCACCCTTCACATGCTGATGGCTCTCAGATGTCCACCTTTAACCCAGACCTCTGTCCCAGAGCCCCGACGAGCACATCCAGCTGCCAGTGGACGCCAATACTGATCTCTAATCAAGTTATAAATCTGTAGTAGTATTTCCAAAAAGGGAAGATTGTTTTTGTACAAAACATGCATTCCAGAGATGGAAGCACGTGTTTGCCACGTACTTACAACATGTACAGTTTTTCCATAGGTGGTCTGTATTATTTAATTTTTCAGCTATATCTTGACTCCCCCCATTTGACTGAGTGGTAAAGAATCCACCTGCCAAAGCTGGAGATGCTGGAAACCCGGGTTTGATCCCTGGGTGGGAAAGATACCCTGGGGGAGGAAATGGCAACCCACTCCAGTATTCTTGCCTGGAGAATCCCATGGACAGAGGAGCGTGGCGGGCTACAGACTATGGGGTCGCAAGGAGTCAGACACGACTGAGGACACACGTTATTTATTATTACTTACAACATCCATAGTCAGAGAGGAGCCTCAATGGCCGGCCTGCTGGTCACAGCTACCCCTATGCCCCGCCATGAACCCCAGCCCCTGGATACAGCTGTCAGAAGTGAGAGCCTTACTTCCCAGGTTTACTGATGGTCTAGATACTTCGGGCCAGTGTCTGTGACCACTGTAGTCAGGTCCCTTTGCTCTCTCTGCTTCTCATGAATCTGAAATGGTACTAATGGTATTTTTTTATTTGTTTCTTCTGTTGTCTTTTATATAAATTTATAGGTCAAGGTCCTTCACTGAAATGAGCCCCTTCCAGTGTTGACTTTCAGACCATAAGTGGTTTCACGTTATCTAACCAGTGGCTTTTAAAATTAATTAATTAATTGTTATCATTATTATTTTTTGGCTGGGCTGGGTCTTGGTTGCTTTTCTCCAGTTGCAGCCCACGGGGGCAACTCTCTAGGTGTGGTGCACGGGCTTCTCATTGCAGTGGCTTCTCTTGTTGTGGAGCACGGGTCTTGTTGCTCCTCAGCATGTGGAATCTTTCCGGACCAGGGATCAAACCTCTGTCCCCAGAATAGGCAGGTGGACTTCTGTCCACTGTACAGACAGATACTGTACAGACACTGGTTAGGGAAGTCCTAACTAGTGGCTTTTCAAGTCATGTATAAACAATCTTATAAATCTAGGAACAACAGGAAACCCATGCATGTAACAAAATTGCTTCACAAATAAATATGATAAGTAGGAAAAGAAAAAAAAAACAGATCATAAGTGGTTTGAGAGATGACTGTAGCTCTGTGCTCCCAGAGGCCTGACAGGATAGTCGGTACGAGGCTGCACATACCCCACCGTCCACGTGGACCTCGGCCTCAAGACAGAGTTCTCTGACCTCCTGCTAGAGCTTATCGAAATCTGAACCGTTACCCGCCTGTGATCCTTCGTTCATGTTTTTCAGATCAGAGGCTTTGAAACTGCGTACTGCATCGACAGCATGGGGAAGACCAATGGAGGCTTTGTGGAGCTGGGCCCCTGCCACAGGATGGGCGGGAATCAGGTACACAGCTGGCTCCAGGCTTCCAGAGGCGGTTGGTGTGCCCTGGGAGCCAACGAGCTGATGCAGCACGGGGTTTAGCCTGGTTTTCAGTTTGGTAACTGTGATTGTTTGATAAAGTAAAACATTCTGTGGAAAACCAACAGTGCTGAAGCATTTGCTTAAACGAGGGGATAAGAGCAGTATTGGTTTTTACGTAAGCAACTGCAATCTAGAATTTGTGTCTCATATAAGAGACTAGAATATATTCTTGCTTGAGTGTATAATTGTGTAAGCCTCACTCCCTAACAGTTTTATTTGTTCAGATATCGTTCAGTTTTCCACATATTCCCTCCAAGAAGCTGGGATGCTATTGCCAGTCGTGTTCCCAGGTGGTTCAGATGGTAAAAAATCCACCTGTAACGCAGGAGACGAGGGTTCGTTCTCTGGGTTGGGAAGATCCCCTGGAGGAGGAAATGGCAACCCACTCCAGTATTCTTGCCTGGGAAATCCCATGGACAAAGGAGCCTGGCAAACTACAGTCCATGGGATTGCAAAGAGTCAGACATGACTGAGAACAGCAACCACATATTTTCTTCCTTTCCTATGTGAGTATTTTTCTTGTCTCTAATTTAGATGGTGATACATTATCAGGTCTGTTTCCACATTTTCATTTTCTTACACTGTTGGTGTGATTAATATCTTAACGACTGATTCTGCATCTAAAAGGCTAAAGAACATAAGCTTTTAATAGTTAGAAGTGGTCTTCACTACCATCAAAATGAGTAATTCCTGTCTTGTAGTTCTGTCTTGTAGTTCCTGACTTGTAGTCCTGACTTGTAGTTCTGAACATACAGAAATGTGATAGAGAAATAGGGTAATCATTGAGTCTTATTATATGAGTTGAGTTTCTTTCTTTTTTAAATAGCTTTTCCGAATCAATGAAGCCAATCAACTCATGCAGTACGACCAGTGTTTGACGAAGGGGCCTGATGGATCCAAAGTTATGATTACACACTGCAATCTGAATGAATTTAAGGAATGGCAGTACTTCAAGGTATTCTGCATCTTAGTTCTGAAATATATGCTGTTTCATTTTAATAACACCTACCATATGGAATTGAGACATGTAAACTGTAATACCTGCTTTCTCACTGGCTTGCATTTCCCTCTCATTTTCCTGATCACTGGAGAATCACCGTTTGATAACAGAGCGCCCCTTTTATTCTCTAGTACTGTATCATCACGTTTGGGCACCACCCAGGGCCCCTGCAGACCCACTGCTCATTTATCCATCCACACAGGGAAACCAGTGTTCCCTGAAGCAATCGTCACCATTGTTCTAATATCAAAATCTGATCTTTTTAATCTAAATGATAATATATATAATTTTAATGAATGGCTCATTTATATATACATATGTATATATAGTTTTAATGAATGGCTCGTTTAGTTTATTAACTTAAAATATTGCTGCCTGCTGTCCAGCAGGTGGCGATAGAGATGAACAGGTGATGTGTTGGATTCCAGGCTTCACAGCCTCTCCTCCTGGCTGTTTGTTAAATGCAGGATACGTGTTGCCTGTTGCTTGTTTTAAAGGCCACATTTAGTTCTTGATTTGACTCTGTGGGAGTAGTGTTTCTATTTCAGCTGTGAATTTTCAGTGTTGTATGCCAAGTTGAGGATTCCAACATTCGAATGGTCCTCTGTATAATTTTCAAAGTCTAGACTTGGCTAAAGTAAATCAATTTATTGTGAAACAAAAAGTTGAAAAAGCTCCTCCAAACTGAAAGAAGCTGGCAGCCCTTAACTTTCTTTACACATCTTGTATTTGTTGTCATGCCCTCCCTGCCAGAAAACACTTGTTTGCCATGCAGTGACGATGTTAATGGTCTAGCTGAATGTTCCCAGTTATGGGAATTATATATGTTGCATAGGTAATTACCAAGAAGTGGTAAGTTTGTGTCAGTTGCTGATGTTAGGAAGAAGATTAATATAGTTCCCAGAGAACAGAGCATTTATTTCCACAAAGAAAGATGAATAATAGCAGTAAAGCCTAGGGGTGAGTAAGGACAATATTAGTTCACTAGTAAAAGAAGGTTAACAGATGCAAAATGATATGAGAAGGAATGGATAAAAAATGAAATGCACATATTTTAGATACCATATTTTAAAGGGCATAGCACTGAATATCAGTTTGTGCATCAGATGTCACTATTAATAAATATTCACTGAGGCCTTTCCAAAAATAGCTAAAGCCCATCATACTATAATGGAAGAGAAGGAAAAAAATGTAAAAATAAAAATAAGCAAAATGGGGCTTTCCTGGTGACTCAGTGGTAAAGAATCTGCCTGCCAGTGCAGGAGACACAGGTTTGATCCCTGATCCAGGAAGATCCCCCTGCCACACAGCAATAAAGCCTGTGCTCCAGAGCCTGGGAGCCGCAACTGTTGAGCCCAGATGTAGCAATGACTGAACCCCATGCACCTGAGAGCCTGTGCTCCACAAGACAAGCCACCCCAATGAGAAGCCTGCTTACCACAACTAGAGAGTAGCCCCTGCTCACCACAACTAGAGAAGAGAAAGCTGGCGCCCTGCAAGGAAGACCCAGCACAGTCAAAAATAATAAATAAGAAACAAAAAACAAGCTATTAAAGAAATAAAGTGCCATAGGATAGGGAAAGAGAGATTAATAGGAGGCTTTGTTTCTGGTGAGTTTCAGGTAGGAAGTATCACTGCACGGGATCTTGAGGTGTAATAAGGCTTTTCATGGAGGATAAATGAGATAACGAGTGAGCAGAGTCGTAGCATCTTAGTGTAGAATTCTAGGAGCTGGGTGTTTTCTGGTTCCCTAAGTTGTCCTCCATGGGAAAGAGCATGGAACTTTTTATGGTCTTTGGGGAGTGACCGACATTAGCTGAGGATCACAGTGATAGGAAACAGTGGGTACTTTTAGGAAGATAATTCTGGAAACATTGTCAAGTATGGACTGGTGAGCAGGAGACCAGCTCAGTCAGCAGTTCTCACTCTGCTCCTCTGGACCCATCTACATCCTTACTAACTGCTGATACACTCCCAGAGAGATTTGTTATGCAGCTTACAGTTAATGGGGTTTCTGAATTGGGAATTAAACCTGAGAACTGTTATGAGTCTTCATGTATGTATTCATGTTAAAGTAACACTCATAACCGTATTACATGTTAATATAAATAACACTTTTAATGAAAAATAGCTATTTTCCCCACCACAATGAGAAGAGTGGCATTGTTTTATAGTTTCACAAATGCCTTTAGTGTCTGGTTTAATAGAAGAACTCTGGATTCCTACTCTGCTTCTGCATTTTGTTTGATGTGAAATGTTGTTCTAGTTGAGTATCCCAGGAAAATCCAGCCTTGTCTAGACATGCAGTTTGAAAACAAGGGATAATTTAATAGCCTTTTCAGCTAATTGTGCTACACAAATGTGTAGGTGGTAGTTTCTTTTTATTCATTCATTTATTTATAGCTGTGCTGGGTCTCCATAGCTGTGTCCAGGCTTTCTCTAGTTGCTGAGTAGGGGCTGCTCTGGTTGTGATGCATCTCTGAGCACAGGCTATCAGGTACTCAGGCTTCAAATGGCTGTGGCTCCCGGACCCTAGAGCACGGGCTTCAGGAGTTGTGGTGCACTTCTGGAGTTGCCAGCGGTTGTTTCTCCACCACATGTGGGATCTTCCCAGGTCAGGGATCAAACCTGTGTCCCCTGCATTGGCAGGCAGATTCCTACCCACTGTACCACCAGGGAAGTACCAGGAGTTTCTTAAAAGTTATTTGCAATGTGGAATCTGGAATCCCTGTCCGTGAACATTTTGTCCTCTTGCATTAAACCCACTTGTCTGTCTTAAACTCCGAGTGGATCTTTTGTAACATCACACTTTCACAGCTTATTTGGAAAATATTGACTCACTAAGTCATGCAGATCTTCCAAATGATGGCACATTTCATCATACACTGCCCCCGAAATCACAAATATAAACACTTTTCACCAGAAAAGTCTTTTAATCTTGTGAAGCTGTCACGTTCTCGATGATGGATACAAGTTTTCCAAAACTCAAATTTTTGCTTGAAAACTTAGATTTTATCAACGGCAACAAATAACTGTCAGCTTTATATTGTCCGCCCCCCCCCCCCCCCCGCCATGGAAGTGACAGGCTCACTTTATTTTCTGGAAAATGTCTCCCCAGCCCCAAGTTTGCATAATTGTAATCTGACTGCGATTTGTCCTTTCAAGTTCACAGGACAAGAAAAAGCACTCGTTAAGCCCTCAAGTCCAGCAACCGCCCATGTTCTGGCCATTCTTACCTACTGTCTCTCAGGGTCAAGACTTAATAAAACTAATACGTTTTACTGCTTCATCAAGGACATTCTCAAATGAAACTGGCTTTTTTTCTTTTTAATTGTGAGTCTGTGGCCATGGAGAACGTGACCCCTTGATTGATGCTACAGCCCCAGCTCTTTGACCTAGCACGGCTTTTGCACTGTCTGTATAAATGTCCATACAGTGGAAAAGGCAGTTAGGGTCTTTGTATTAGGAAATTGTTTCGACCCTACAGACCCAATCTTAGCTAGTCTGAGGACTGTACTCTGAGAGCTGAATTGAAGGAACCTCCAGCAGGTGGCAAGGACTCGATTAAGGCAAGGGCGGTGGGGATGGGAAAGGGTACAAGCCCAAGCCCCTGCAAATGTCCGTGCTCAGCTGGTGACTCAAAGGAAGGACGGAGGGCACGCAGCCTGAACTGCGCTGTCCTAAGCTCAGGACAGCTGGATTAGCTGGATAGGAACTAGAGAAGCTGGTCTGGAGGGGAAGATGATGAATTTAAGTTTGTATGTGTTGAATTGGAAGTACCCGCAGTACATCATGCCTGAACAACAAAAGGATGTAGAAGACTGACAAGAGAAACCCAGAGTCTGAGGTGAAGCTGGTTCACGCCTGACCAATTTGCTTGAATTGTCTTCTTACGAAAGCCAGGAGGTGACCTGTCTAATGTCAGTGATAGTGCAGAGCTCACGTGTAATGCTGTTTCCCTGTATTTTCCAGAACCTGCACAGACTGACTCACATTCCTTCCGGAAAGTGCTTGGATCGCTCGGAGGTCCTCCATCAAGTGTTCATCTCCGACTGTGACTCCAGCAAAATGACTCAAAAGTGGGAGATAAATAACATCCATAGTGTTTAGAAGGAATGAAAGAAATCAATAACCTACCTACTGACACGTAAACTTATACAGGACTGAAACCGCCTGAAACCTGCTGCAACTATTGTTACCTGTATAGCTCCAAACCCAGAGGCTCCCAGGGAGCCTGAGGACATTGATAAACTGTGATTTTTACAATAACATGATCATCTGCAGTTACTGTTTACAAAACTGCTTTTACCTTAAACTTCGTAGATGTTTACATCTTTTTTGTTTTGTTTGAGATGATGTTGGTTATCTGTGCATTTAGCTCAGTTTTATTTAGAACAGAGTTAAAAGCATTGTTGTCTTCTTTGGGATTACACTCAGGGGTCTGAAAGGCAGTTTGATTTTTTTTTTTTAACACACTTGAAAAAAGGCTGGAGTAACCAGACTTTGTTATGTAACTTGGTGATTATCAACCTGTTGTGTCTTTATTTAATTTTACATCTTTTTGAAGCACTGCCACAGGTTATTAGCCAAGGTGGCCTTCCTTCACAGTCATGCTGCTTTTTTGAAAGGTGAATTTCAACACATTTAGTGCCTCTTTCATTTCTTGGTATACTATTTCAGGAGCTTTGAATGCAATTTGTAGGATGGTATTGATGGAATCGTTACCTGAGGACTGAATTTACTTGCTGCCATTTGCTCTGAAATTGAATGCCGTATGGCTCAAAAAAGAAATGACAAGATGGAACATCCAGGGCTATTCCGTAGAGTTTGAAGATTTGTGCGGCATTAACCCCTCTACTTGTTGGTATTCCATTGCCCTCTGTCGGTCCCAACTCCTAAGGTGGGAGGAGGGCCTAACTAACTTGAGAAAAAAATGTCCTCTGACATTGAGGATTGGCTTTTCCCCATTACCTGTCACTTTAGAAAACTATAAATATTTCTCAGTTTTGAAACCTTGAAATGAGGGTAACACAAATAACACAACACCACTGTAAACACATCAAAGGTTTGTTCTAACCAAGGCGAGAATTTCCAAACCCTTGTTGGATTAAGCCTTACAAGACTACTGTGTGTTATAACCTAAGCTGTGCAATTTATAAAGTCAAGAGTGAATGGACCTTTCATTTATATCTTCATGAAATTCCCTGCACAGTCTTTAAATTTTAAAAAAAGTCTATTGAAAAATACAGTTCATGAACAAATATGAACTCCTTTCTGTTCAATTATCTGTTAGTTCCCTAGCGTTTCTTATTTTTTTTTAGGAAGCATATTTCTGTTAGTATTTTTCCAATGAAAAAAAGACTTGTTTGAATTTACACATTTATTGAGATAGTACCTACAAGAGGAAAACCAAATGCTGCAAGTGGTCAATTAATTTTAATATCTAAATACTCTCTTATTCCCCACAAGATTAAAATGCTCCATCAGAGGCAAAAATAAAAAATAAAAAGGAAATTAATGAGGCAGGGAATGGCAAGTAAATTAAAGACTGATCCTGTTATCATGATCAATGGAAGGAATTCACAACTACTACTAGAGAAAAATATATTTCACTAAAGCTTAAAAAAGAAAACAGAAAAGAGCACCTACATTTACTTAAAAAGAAAAGCCTACAAACTTGCTTCTTCCAAGCTTAGCTCTTAAATTTGGAGAGTCAAAGTTAAACATCGTAAAGAGTTTTATTTATAATTTTGAATCGTCAATTTGTATTTTGCTCCTGATCTCTGATCAACCATTTGAGCTTTCATTCATCTCTAGGGATCTTTAAAAAGGAATACATTTCTTTGCCTATATGATTGCAAAGTAAATCAACCATAAGTAAGAAACTAAGAGAATTGGTATTTAATACTTGTGTGTTTGCAGGTAGGTCGCATTTTACTTGTTGAATAGATTATAACCTTGTTAACTATGCATAGGCCTAAGAACAGTGGCACAGAAACTGTGCATGTAAATTTTAAATGGGTATTTTGTGCAATTCGTTAAGATACTCTATAAAAAATGACTATATATTGAAATCAGAAACCTTACCAAACACGAAAAACATCAGAAGCTGCTGCCATAATGACTATTTTCTACTGTAGGCTGTTTTGGAAATAATTCCATATCCTTGCTTTGTAAGTTGATAATATCACTATGCATTTCTACACATTTTATAAATTTGATTTATGCAGATTTTGATACACTGTATGTTTCTGTAGAAATTGTATAAATAGTCAAAATTTTATTAGGGGTAAATTTGAGAAGTTTATGTATATCTTAATTCTGGGTTGCTTGTTTTTTAGGTGAGAAATAAATAAAATATTGTATTTTAATCCATGGGTTTTTTTTTTTTTTTTAGTACTTGTAATCCTTTTTATACATATCTAAACACTGCATGTTTGAAATAATTGCTTGATTTTATTGTTTATAAGGGACTTCCCAGGTGGCGCAGCAGTAAAGAATCCACCTATGAGTGCAAGAGACACAAGAGATGCAGGTTCGATCCCTGGGTTGGGAAGACCCCCTGGAGAAGGAAATGGCAGCCCACTCCAGTATTCTTGCCTGGAAAATTCCATGGACAGAGGACCCTGATGGGACTACAGTCCATGTGGTCGCAAAGAGTCAGATGTGACTGAGAACACACACATTGTTTGCAAGATAACAGTAGTATTGGTGCTTTAGAACTATGGTGCTGGAGAAAACTCCTGAGAGTCCCTTGGACAGCAAGGAGATCAAACGAGTCAATCCTAAAGGAAATCAACCCTGAGTATTCGTTGCAAGGACTGATGCTGAAGCTGAAGCTAAAGCTCCAATACGTTGGCCACCTGATTTGAAGAGCCAGCTCATTAGAAAAGACCCTGATGCTGGGAAGGATTCAGAGCAAGAGAAGAAGGGGGCGACAGGTGAGATGGCTGGATGGCATCACTGACTCAGCTGACATGAGTTTGAGCAAACACTGGGAGATAGTGAAGGACAGGGAAGCCTGGCATGCTGCAGTCCATGTTGCAGAGAGTCGGACACAACTCAGTGACTGAGTAACAGCAACAATATGTTGAGTATATGCTTGAGTGTTGGTTAGAATTTGCTTTGAATACTCAGAGCTTATATCTAAGAAGGAAACATAAAGACTTATTTTTGTCCCTGGTTGCTTATGTATAGCACTTTTTTTAAGTCACTTACCAAATACAAAACACAACCCCAGCAACATATATCTCTCTTGGCAGTGTATTCTCCTATACCATTGCCTATTAAAAACAAAAATTTAAGGAAAGTCTTTACGATCTTCTAGATCAACTAGAAAAGGAAGTGAGAAGTGGGCTGTAGGACCTCATAGCACAACCCATGACACCTCAGAGAAGGTACTGCTGCCAGCATTCCAGTAAGTGGCTCTGTTGGTCTGGGAAGCTCTCTCAGCTGTTGTGGCTTCACTTCTCAGCTGCTGTGCCTGAAAAACGTGAAAAAGTGACAGAGCACCAGCCCGGAGTGAATGTGAGCTCGTTTATTTCCTTGTAGTCTTTTACAGGGATCTAGGACTATATATCATCATTTCTGGACAAGCTGTGTGGGGTTTTTTTTTTTTTTTTTATCCACTTATAATTCAATGGAAGACCATGACAAATGCATGACCTGAGCCAGACGGCTAATGGATCAGTAATTGGGTATGTGAATATTCATCCATGTGGAAAGCACTTTTAGAAGTACCAAGCCCTATGAGAATGCTTATTATTCATTAGAATCTGTTGAAAAAAGAAAATTGGACAAAAGAGAGAATGATTTGGGAGAAGCACTGTCCCTGGGATTAGAGATTAATAGAAGGGTTGTTTCTAAGCTAAATTCAATAATTGCTTTGCCAATCTCAATTTTAAGATTTTGAAATGCTGATAACTGTGATTGGTGTGTTTCAGTTTTGTAAGTGGATCAGCCCTTGGGCATTTGAGCAGCAGTGGGATGAGGGCTCCTTAATTCTCATAACAGAATGTTTACAATCTGCTCATGTGAATAGCAGACAGTGGACTTGTCTGTACTGGAATCCCTGTTTCATTACAAATTACTTGTGTTACCCTGGCAAGTATCAATGCTTCTCCATGCCTCAGTTTTCCCATTAGTAAGATGAAGGAAATAACAGTGCCTATTCTATAGGCTTTTTATCAGGATTGTATGAGTTAACATACATGAAATGCTTAGAATAGTTCCTGGCATGTAGTCAGAGTAATATAAATGGTACTTATTGTTATCTTGTTTCAAAGTCTTGAAATCAGTCTTTAATCAGAAGAATAAGACAGCTATACTGTAGATCCTCTAGGGCTCTGTGTATGTGTGTACACCTGTCTTTCATATGTGACATGTCATTGCCTCCACTTTCCAAGTGAAGAGTTTAAGATCATAAGTTAAGCTTCTTACACTGGGGTTGAAATGGTTATCCACAAGGGAATAAATTGTTACCTCTACCTCACACCATGTATAGAATGTAGTTTTCAGTGGTCTACTTTATAATTTAACTGTGCATCTGGAAGAACGTCTAAGAACATTCTTTCAATTACCTTTAAATGAAATTTCTCTGGGGCTTTTGATATGAGCACATAAACTCCAGCTGTCTTAATGATTAAGTGCCCAAAACAAAACTAAAACTTTGAGTAAAAAATGGAGATGAATAGACTTCCCTGTCTGGCCACAGCATAGTAATTGTTACCATCCTCAACAGTATGCTGTTGTCCTAAACGGCTATAAAACTGGACAAAAAAATATGCAGCAGCTGTTTTCAGGAACTGGCTAACAGGCAAAGCCGACTGTGATAACGTGAGAGAAAGGAAGCACACAGGGTGAACCCCGGTTCAGCATGTCCATCTGCCTGAAGAACTTTCCCAACCACCATCCAGGAAAGCAGAGCTCAAGCCTTGGTGAAACAACCCAGCTGAGGAGGCTGCCCGAGTCAGCTGGGATTTACAGGACAAGATCACTGGAGGGGGCTGTGCTTGAAAGCCAGGAGAACTGTATAGCCATTTTTATACCAGTGTCATCATTTGTAACAGCAAAAACTCCAGGAACAACCTAAATATCCATCAACGGGAGAGTGGATCAATTGTGGTATTATCACACAATAGACTGTTAGAAGGCGATGAACATGAATGAACTGGTTACAGACACGACAGTAGGGCAGTGTTGAGTGAAAAAGGCAATTCCCAAAAGACTTCATTCAACAAATATGTTTTGTGAAATTAAAGACAACTAAAACTACAGTAAGTCACATGAATATGCGATCAAAATATGTGGATAAATAATATGGGATTAAGTGGTTAATTTATGGTTACCAGAGGGTAAAGCGAAGAGGTAAATGACAAATTAGGGGTTATGGGATTAACAAACTAGGTAAAAATTGTAAGCAACAAGAATTTACCATATAGCACAGGGAATCATACCCAATATCTTATAACAACCTATAATGGAATTTGATCTGCAAAATAACTGAATTCACTATGCTGTATACCTAAAACTTAATACAATATTGTAAATCAACTATACTTTAAAAAAAAAGTTAAATAATTTGTGCAAATTCCCAAATTTAGTATTGAAGTCAAGGACACAGCTCCAGTATTGAGTATCCCCAGAGCTCTGTGGGAGGAATTTCTATTGTATTTTCCACATAACTAGTTTTCCTCTCCACTTAGAGAGTTAAGAATCTCAGAAGTGGATCTGGTAGTCTTATTATGACAACTATATTATTAATATATATACATGTTATCATGCATACTTTTAGCTAATATTTTTCTTAACACCAAGAGAGGTGTCTTGGATGTATTGCCTCATTTAATGTTCAGAAAAAGAAAAATCTGATTTTAACACCTGAGGAAACTGAAAGTTTACACGCCAGGTCTGATGTTACCAAACTGATCAGAAGAAAGATCCCTGGGACCTCCCAGTGGTTAAGATTCCATGCTTCTACTGCAGGGGGATTGGGTTTGATGCCTAGTTGGGGAACTAAGATCCCACATGCTGCATGGCATAGGCAAAAAATAGAAAAAAATTTTTAATTAAAAAAATAATTCGCTTAAAAAGAGAAACTGAGCCCTATTCAAACTGATCTGATTCTCAATATAAGCTCATCAGCTCATTTATTGAAATCAGCTCACTGTTAATTTTTCATAACTTTTTTCTGTTTGTATTTTAGTTTGTTCTCTGTATAAGCTGTCTCAGCTTTACTGCAGAAATATAGAGAATTGAAGAATAACACATGAATATGACTGAATTGCAGTTTTGCTTAAAAGTTGTTTCATTTTAATGTGAAACACTATTTGTGCTCCTGAGCCGGTATTCTATTAGCTATGGTGACTCCCAAGATGAGGGTAAGAGAGGGTTGGGCCAAGTCCTGAAGAACAAAGGCCCAGGAGCCCAGAGACATTCCGTTTAGATTTCAGAGACTGTCCAACAGGATAAGGAGTTAGATGAGTTTCCATACAGGGCGAGGGTTTCTAGACAACTGGGAAAATAATGCTTAGCTGGGAGGCCTATACATAAACTTACCAACAGCCCTAACTCAAGTAAATATCATTATTACGTTTGCATACACTAATTTATAGAAGTAACCAATCCGTGACCCTTGACAGAATCTTACCTACAGACATGTTTTCTTTGAATTCAACATTTGAATTCACCGCCAATGTTTACAATTCAGACTTCACATTTTTTAAAGTATCTAGAATTCTGGTTCCACTTAAAATTTTGGGAGATTTGGGATCTTAGACTCACATTTCCATTAAGCAACAGGACTGAGCTGAACAGTAGCTGTCACCTTTACCCTGGGCATTTATGCCTACAAATGTTTATAGATCACCTGCTCTTTCTGGCATGACGTGTACACAGATGGCTTATTTCTACAGATGTTTTATTTTTAAAAGGACTATATCTTATGCATTGGCAAAACAGGTCCTTTAGCTTTCTTCTTGCTATTCCCCAAGAAATAGTCATTACTGCTTTGTCAACATTTTTAGTGGTATGTAATGAAGTTAGCTTTAAGATAGTGCTGTTTGTGCTAAGACAAACATGGTTTACTACTTACAGTAAATGATTTCTGTTGAAAACCAGAATACAAAAATGCTTACTGTCTTGCATTGAGCAAGTTTGCAAGTTACTGCTTTGATACGTAGGGCACCTTAGGATCTTCTAACCCAGCTTTTATAGATTAGAAGACCAAAAGTAGTGGCTACCATCTGGAAAGAAACTTGAGACCCTACTTCAGTTCTTGTACCAAAATAAATTCCAGAAGGATCAAAGATTTAATTAAGTAAGACGAAAGCAAAGATAACTTTGGGAAAGGTCTCCCAAGGCCACTAAAGGATAAATTTGCCTCATAAAAATAAATCTTTGTACGAAAACAAGCATCATAAAGTCAAAAGACAACAAAGAAAAAATACCTATATTTACAATGCATGTCACAAAGGGTCATCTTCATTTCCCACAAATGACTAAAGAAAGACCAATGAGACAGAAGGCCATGGGAAATACAAATGGCTCTTTAACATAAAAATATGCTAAATTCATAATAGGAGGAACCATTTTTTATGTATCAGGATAGCAAAGATTAAGTTTGAGACTGATAACGTTGCTGAGGAAACAGGCCCTCTGAAACAGTTGTCATTGCTGTGGAGTATGTTTCAGTACAACTTCTGAGAGCAATTTTGGCAAGTTTCAGCAAGTTAACAGCCAGAGAGCAGGTTCCAGCGTATACCAACTACAGGTTTTAGCTATTATAATTAGCACATTTTTTAATGTGCAAACTTTTAAATGCTTTTTATAGAAATTTCTGAAATCATAACTATGAGATATTCATGGCAATGTTCTTAAAGCAAAAAAATTCAAACATTAGGGAACTGGTTAAATTATGATCTATTCAGTGGGGTACTATGCAGATGGCTATTTAAGTGAAATGTGGCAATTCTGTTGAGCCAAGAACCTAAAATGAGAATTAAGGGGAAGGACAACATATATAGTAAGCTTCCTTTGTATAATATTAACACATATGAAATCACATGACTATTGTGCTTCCGTCTCTCTTGAAGGACGTATCATTGTACTCCTGGAGTTGCCTCTTGGGAGAAGCTGGTAGTTGGAAATCAAGATTGTAAACTACCCACTATATAGCCCATTTACATAACGAAATGACTTGTTTTTAAAAAAAAACAGGGGTATGGTCTTCATAAGCACACCCTCCAAGTACTGACTGGTCTGGAATAGAACCTGATTCTTACCCGTGTTTTAATGCTTTCCGACATAACCACTCCCTGAAGTCATTTAGTCTTAAAAACAAGGGTGTTGCAAATTTTGATCAACACTTAATAGAAAATATCAAATGAGGACTCATCGCAAATGCTGAGATTACGCAGCAGCTCATTTTTAAAAAAATGTGTCATTCTTAGCTTACACATTTAAAATTTATTTCATTTAAAGAACAAAATGAAAGTAGTCCCAAAAAATCTCAAAAAGTGACAAGGAGCCTGATAGGTCTGCTTCATGAATCTAATTTTTAAAAAAATCCTGAAGAAACAGACTTTCCCTGTATTTCAATTTTAGAAACTAGTCTCTTTTCCAAGCATTAAGGACTATTGTAAAGTACTTGTAAATACATTCTTAATCATCAGAACACTTCGAAGTAGATATTGGCCCCATACATAAATGGAGAGAAATAAACCCAGAGGCAAAGTCCACACAGGATTTGGTAGAGCTGAGGAAAAACATTACCCCACAATATTTTAGTGTTAAGTCACCTAACATCAGGAAATAGTTTTTAGACACGTAAAACTTTTAGGATCAGAAAAGGCCCCCAAATAACAACTGTGATATGATAATGGAGGGCCAACATAAGAAGTTTGGAGATTTTACCTGAGTCCATCTGCTCTGGGATTTATGCTGTTAACTTACACCTCCCATTTAACAATGTTGTGTAAGAAAGAAACCTTCAAATATTTTACTCTGAATATGGCATAAGATAGACAACCAAGGCTCCCATGGTTCGTATTAAGAATTTTGGTTTCTATTGTAAAAACTAGAATAGGTAACCAAGATTGTCAGGTTTAACTGTCAAACTACCAACCAATAGGTTTCTTCTATACTCTTCCAGCCAACACTTGGCCAACTTTCACTAATAACTTGGTAACGATTTGAAATAGTTACCTAATTCAAATACAAGCAACTGCTTTCTCAAATGAGCATTTCTTAATAACTGCTTTCACCTGTAAATAGAAATCCTAGTGGAATTTCATCTCGTTAGTCATGGAAAATCACAATAATCATCTCAAAAGCTTTCTTGGGTTAGTTACCCAGATTTCTAGGCTTAAGACCACACTGATTTTTGAAATCTTAAAATGTGAACTAAAAAGAAAAAACCCAAGGGACAAGTTAGCTAACAAATGAACATAAATGTCAAGAACAAAACTTGCTCAGTGTATAAGACTGCATAAATTTTTAAAGTTCATTAAATTCCAGAACTGATTTTTAAAGAACGCTCTGTGTAAATATGAATATGGGCATGTTTGACTTTTAACAAAACATTTTACTAAATCAACCATGTCTAAGAACTATTAGGCAGAAAAACAAAAAAGTGACATGGCTCCAGACCATGAAAGTAAAAGCTAATTTAGCATATAAGACAAGGACAATAGAAATAATATATATAATTTTATTACAAAATTTTTTTTAAAAAAGAAAACACAACATTCTCGTTCTAGAAAACCCAAAATTTGCTATTGATGCTAATTTCTATGAGTTTGCTGTGCTACCATACACAAGTCAAGAAATTAAAGAAACCATTAAATATTTAGAAACATTTAACATCAGAAGCTTGAAAATCTAACTGTATGTAGTAGCCCCTCAAAAAGCCACAATTTGCATTTTTAAAAAAGTATTTTCTCTACAAAGAATCTTATCAGCTATACAAAAATCTGTACAGTTTTTATACTGAAGCTAATATTGAGCTGCACTTGAATTCACATTCTTAGCAAAACAATTGCCTGAGCACACACGCACACTCCACACACATCATTACAAGATAGCCATTTATTCCTCATCTTCCTCTTCCTCTTCCTCATCTTCATCTTCTTCCTCCTCTTCTTCCTCCTCATCTTCTGGTTCATTCTTCTTCTTTGAGCCTGTCGGCCTGCCAGGGCCCTTTTTTCCCGCTTCACTCTTGCCCTTGGCACGGTATGCAGCAATATCCTGAAATAGTTAAAAAAAATAAAATCAGCATCCGGTGTCATTACCCAACCGTGAAAACCACTAAGTTGTAAACAATCTGCAATTATTGGCCAATAACCCCAATGACAGTCTAAAACTCGCGTTTTGAGAGCATTTGATCCCCCTAGGTCTTAGAAAGCTAATGACGTAAAATAACTGGGGTGTATTAGACTGATGTCAGTACTTTCACTACCATTATCTGTTAATCTCAAATAGCCCACCCCCTAACTTCACATCTTAGATATATCTACATAAAACATTTGGCCCTCCAGTCTTTTCAACTAAGAGACCTCTATTTTACTACAAATGAGTCTGAATGCACCAACCTACCAATGCTACAGACATTGGTTTCCGTCAAAAGAGAAGTTTCAATTAGCTTGTGTTGCCTAAGTGTACAATTCTCACTAGACCTTTTCAAAACAAAGCTGAAAACCATTAACACAGAACTATGTATAGCTCCCAAATTTCTACAGCTTATATCTATTTCTAACATACTCATTTAGAAAATATTACTGGATTTCACACTGGCTTAAAAAAAAGTGAGAACAACACACCTTTTCGTATTTCTCCTTTAGCTTAGCTGCTTTCTGTTCATACGGCTGTTTATCTTTGGCTGACTGCTCAGACCACATTTCACCCAATTTTTTTGCAGTATCCCCAATGGATAAGCCAGGGTGTTCGCTTTTGATCTTTGGGCGATGTTCGGAGCAAAACAGGAAGAAGGCAGATGGAGGCCTTTTTGGAGCGTTGGGATCTTTTTTCTTTCCCTTCTTGTCACCTTTAGGAGGGACATAATTTTTCATCTCCCTGTCGTAGCGAGCTTTGTCACTTTTTGCCATGTCTTCGAACTTGGACTTTTCCTTGGCCGACATGGTCTTCCATCTCTCGGAACATTTCTTGGAAAACTCTGCGAAATTGACTGAGGAGTCGGGATGCTTCTTCTTGTGCTCCTCGCGGCAGGTCTGCACGAAGAAGGCGTACGAAGACATCTTGCCCCGCGGCTTGTTGGGGTCGCCCTTCCCCATGATGCTGCTGCTGCGGCGGAGGCGGCGTGTCCACCTGGCGAAAGATTTTCCTCAGAGTTCCGCGCAGCGGCCGCGTTTCACCGCGACGCTGCTGCCCCGGCTCCGGCGTGAACTGGTTCGTCGCTAACGCAATCCTCCGCCTCTTGTTTTGCAGACTTCTCCGCGCCACGGCAACTTGACGAGCCGGGTCACAGACCACTCCCCCGCCTCTCCGATTGGCCCTGGGGATTATTCAAACACGAGGAGGCCCCGCCCCCTCACCAAGACGGCTTTCTATTGGTCGGTATGTCACCAGGTCCGTCCCCCCCAGCCGCAGCCTAGCAGGTTCGGTGGGTCGCCCGGGTCGTTAACTCCCAGACCCGTTAGAACCGGTCAGGAGAGGAATGTGCTACTCGATCCTGATTGGCGGCCAGAAGAGGGTTTGAAAAATGGCGGGCCTGGCGCTGACTGGCTGAGGCAGGCGGCGCGGGGCGTGGCTGGCCCGCGGGATAAACCCAGCCAGATTTAAAAATTCCCAGTCGCGAGCCGCAGGGCAGATCTTCCGGGTTCTCGGTACTTGGTTTGCCGGCGCTGAGGCGGCAGAAGTAATGTCCCTGCTGGCCCCGATCTTGTTTATCCCCCGCCCCAGCGCGGCCCGCAGCGCAGGCTCCCGGCTCGGTGGTCGCCGCCCCATCCAGAGAATAACAAATGGGCAGGTTGAGGAGCGTGCGCTGCGGCCGACGGCCAGCCCCGCCGGTTGTCGCAGAGGCTTGGGTAGGACCTGAGGAAGACGGGTGGCGCGGACCGGAGAAGGGTGGGGGGAGATGTTCCCGACCCTTCGGGGCTATAGCCACGCCTGTGAAGTCCCTGCGGGACCCCTCTTCCCTCTTTCTTTGTCTGGGCGTCATATTCCGGGGTAAATAGGGACGCCGGTAGGCGGTGTCTTCCCGGCCCCGCCCCTGCATCCGGGCCTAGTTCCCGGGCCACGAACCCGGGGCTAGGTCTACACCTCACATCCATCCTTCACCCATCATCCCTCACCGGATCGCTCCGCCGAGGGTTCTAAGCCCTGCGACCCCGTCCTTTAAGGCCCGCCCGCTGTCACCGCGATGGTCCCTGTCCGGTCCCTGCAATAAGGTCGTTTTTAAAACCTTCCTGTCGAAGATCGCGTGAACGCTCTGCACCCCCCACCGCATTTAAGCGTGCCCTGTCGTTTCAAGGGTTCTCCAAGCCCAAGTTACGAACCTTCGTTTTAGTTTCTGGGGCGAGCGCATCCAAGCGACCTTAACTTACTGCTTCCAGTTGTTACCAGTCGCCCTTCCAGGGGTAGGAGCACGTTGACTGACATCTTAAGCTTTTTCTGTTTCGTATTTAGCTTGGAGGGTTATTTTTCCTGTTGGCGCATATGTTACAGTGACAGTTGGTTTCAACAGATTTTAAATATTGTTTTTTCTCAGTAAGTTCGCTGGCATTTGTTAGACTGCGTGCTCCTATTTGGTTTATATACAGTTATCCTACTCGGTTGAACCTCAGTTCCAGCAGCTATCGATCTAGATTTATTAATAAAAACTAGGTTTTTGAAAATGGAAATGATGTTAGTTGCACAATGTTATGCGTGTACTTAGTATCACTGAGTTTAAAAATAAATTTGAAAACTAAGGTATTAGTGATCTTTTTGTTGCTATTTGAATAATGTATGATTTTTTTAATTTGGATTTTTGTGTGTTTTTATAGCACAGTTGTAACTGATCTTATTTGACAATAGGGTCATTGCAAACGTAATTAGTTACGATGAGGTCATACTGGAACTGGGTGGACCCTTAATCTGACTAGTATCCTTGTAAGAAGAAAGGTTAAGTCTGGCCATAGAGTCAGGCATGGAGGTAAGATGATGTGAAAAGGCAGGGAGAGGATGGACATCTACAAGCTAAGGAAGAGGGTCTGGAATAGATCTTTCCCTTACAACCATCAGAAGGAGCCAACCCTGCTGACACCAATTTCTATTCTTTATTCCTCACAGCAAAAAACAGGAAAACATTTCTATATTTAGTCTACTTTTATGCTCCATGTAAGTCTTCACTCTGCTGTACTTCCTGATCTAAAAGTAACATTGAGATGCACAATGAAGTCAAATGAAATAAGGTTTAAGTGAGATCTAGACTGTGGTTGGTTATAGAACAGTTTGTTTTTTTTTTTTTAATAGAAACTATATAGAGAATCTGGTATGGACAGAGGACCCTGGCAGGCCACAGTGCATAGAGTCACAAAGAGCCGGATCCAACTAAGCAACTGAGCAAGTGCGTCAGATGATGAGTTGGATCACACACAAAAAAATCTTAATCCCAAATGTTGTTCAGAAAGAATGGATTAAATATACAAAAGGCCAGTTCACTATTATGAATTACTTAGTATATTCATACTATTGTGACTTTATCAGAAAGCTGAAATTTCCTATGAAGAGATAGTACTAAAGATGTTTCTCGTTTTGCTTCTAATCCTGCAATGGTTCTAAATGGGAAAGTAGAATTGTATGTCTAAAGAAAAGGTGGTCAACTTTAAAGCCATTTCTTTTCAGAAAAATCAATTTTGTATATTCCAAAATTAATTTTCCAGATTTATTTTTTTTAGAATACTGGCATCTTTCTAAAAGATGATAAAGAGGAAAGTGTTTATGTTTTTTATTTTTTAAAATGTATAAATTACAGTCCAACAAGGGCTGTGATTTTTGAATGGTACATTTACATTTAACATTTCTAGACACTTAGTTGACAGTAAAGTGACATTTGGGGGACAACCTCTATAATTCTGTGCGTATGTGATCATGCTATGTTAAGTCGCTTCAGTTGTGTCCTACTCTTTGTGATGCTATTGACAGTAGCCAGGCTTTTCTGTCCATGGGATTTTCCAAGCAAGAATACTGGAGTGAGTTGTCATTTCCTTCGTGTGTGTGTGTGTGTGTGTGTGTGTGTGTGTGTGTGTTGTTTAGTCACTAAGTTGTGTCCACCTCTTTTAAGACCCCATGGAATGTAGCCCGCCAGGCTCTTCTATCCTTCGGATTTCCCAGGCAAGAATACTGGAGTGGGTTGCCACTTCCTTCTCCAATGTGATCATAATATGAGGAATATTTTAATATTAACAATTTTTAGGTGCTTGAGAGATTATAATTAATATTAAAAGATAAATAACTTGGTTCCAGCAAATCCTTTGGTTATAAGTACCAGTAACTGTGAGCCCAGTTACTTCAGAACAGTATTTGATGAAGTAAGAATTTTACAGCTACTCAAATGTACTAAAATATATAGAACAAACTTTGGATTATACAGTACTGTTCAGTCATCTTAGTCTTCTGGTAAAATGATCTTACCAAGGTTTTTTCCATTAGATGATACCAGTATATCACTTTATTTGCCAAACTTTGCCTGAATTCAGCATCTCACAAACTGTAAACAGTGAAAATATTTAGCAGTAAATTAATTATGAGCTAAGATTAAAGCTGTTTCCAAAGTCTGTCCCCTATCCTATAAGTATAAGTAGCTGTTCTATAGATAAACTGGAATTTATCTATAGCAATGTCACCCTGGCAGGATTGTGTAGAAATGTTCTGGGTTGTATTACCTTTTGAAATTCATGTCATTTACTGAGTCAATTATCCTAAAAATTTGTACTTTTCATAATCTAATCATCAAATCAGACTGGAAAACCTTGATGGAAGAAAAATATATACATTTTTTTGTATCTCCCCCTCACACACAAAAAGCAGTGAATAATTTCTCAATAATTACTATTAATTTTATTCATTTATCAACTCATCATTACCTGATGATATACTTGCTTAGTTGTGTCTTGACTCTTTGTGATTCTATGGACTGTGGCTTCCCAGGCTCCTCTGTCCATAGGATTTTCCCAGCAAGAATGCTGGAATGGGTTGCCATTTCCTACTCCAAGGGATCTTCCTGACCCAGGGATCAAACTCCAGTCTCCTTATTCCCCTGCAGTGCAGGTGGATTCTTTATCACTGAGCCACCAGAGAAGCCCCTCAACTCATATAGTCACAATTAAGTATACTTTCCATAAGATAAGTTGCATATAAAATAATTGTTCTCTCAAGTTGCATAGTTAATATGAAAAACAGAAAGCTATTAATTGCTCTGCAACACATAGTAGTTTCTGAAAGATGAATCTTAAATTGGAGTTAACTCTTATGTTGGAGTTTAATATTTTCAAGTTGTTTCAAAGGCGGTAAGAGAAGGATAAGCATACTGAAGTGTTATCACATGGGTACATCCACTTGTGAGTAGACCACTAGTTCTGAAGCCTAACTGTTCAGAGAGTCAACAGAGTGATGTCACTCAACAGTAAATTTTTGAAGAAATGAAAATGCAGGTTAAGAAAAAACAAAAACCTCTTCTGCTGCTAGCATTTTCAATGACAAGTGATAAGAAAACGAAGTTATTTATTTAAAAAAAAAAAAAACACTATTACTTTTGTGAATTAGTGTAAACTAAATGTCCACCAAAAGAGCAGAAATGAATCTTTGATAGTCTTTCAAGGATAAGGAGACAGAGACCACTAGGACCTCAAGCCCATGTGACAATATTCAAGGATTAGGAGTGAGGCAGATGTGAGCTGCGTCTTACTAAGACTTTACAACACAGCCTGGATACATATGACTCAGTCCCTCATTGGATTGAGATACTTAGCCTCTTATCCTTCTACCTATTAGAGAGGTTGGTTCTGTCTCATAGAATAAAGGTCAAATCTCTGCTAGTAGAGGAGGGTATCTGGAGCAAATCATAATAAAAATGTAAAAGCAAAAGACAGATAACATGTTAGGAACCAGAGGGAAAAGACAGTAAATTTTAAAAAGCAACAGTAAGTCTGAATCCTGACTCTTCAACAGAACCATGAAATCCAGAAGATCATAGGATGACATCTTTAAGTTACTAAAGGAAAAAAAAAAAGCTAACCAAGTTCTATATGTAGAGAAAAAGCTTTCAAGAATCAAGCTGAAATAAGATGTTTTCAGACAAAAAAACCCCTGATGATTTGCTTCCTGCCATCCTGCTTAAGGAAAATGATCCCAAATCCTCAGGAGGAGAAAAAAATTACAGGCAAGGATAATTATGTAAATTTTAAGAGAATTATTTGTTTAATACAGAATAATAATGTCCTGTGGGTTTTTATCCTGGGCTAGAAAAGGTCAGTTTTCATTCCAATCCCAAAGAAAGGTAATGCCAAAGAATGCTCAAACTACCGCACAATTGCACTCATCTCACATGCCAGCAAAGCAATGCTCAAAATTCTCCAAGCCAGGGTTCAACAGTATGTGAACTGTGAACTTCCAGATGTTCAAGCTGGATTTTGAAAAGTCAGAGGAACCAGAGATCAAATTGCCAGCATCCGCTGGATCACTGAAAAAGCAAGAGAGTTCCAGAAAAACATTTATCTCTGCTTTACTGACCATGCCCAAGCTTTTGACTGTGTGGATCACAACAAACTGGAAAATTCTTAAAAAGATGGGAATACCAGATCACCTGACCTGCTTCCTGAAAACTCTGTATGCAGGTCAGGAAGCAACAGTCAGAACTGGACATGGAACAACAGACTGGTTCCATATTGGGAAAGGAGTACATCAAGGCTGTATATTGTCACCCTGCTTATTTAACTTACATGCAGAGTACATCATGAGAAATGCCAGGCTGGATGAAGCATAAGCTAGAATCAAGATTGCTGGGAGAGATATCAATAACCTCAGATATGCAGATGACACCACCCTTATGGCAAAAAGTGAAGAAGAACTAAAGAGCCTCTTGATGAAAGTGAAAGAAGAGAGTGAAAAAGTTGGCTTGAAACTCCACATTCAGAAATCTAAGATCATGGCATCCGGTCCCATTGCTTCATGGCAAATAGATGGGGAAACAGCGACAGACTTTATTCTCTTGGGCTCCAAAATCACTGCAGATGGTGACTGCAGCCATGAAATTAAAAGATGCATGCTCCTTGGAAGATAAGTTATGACCAACCTAGACAGCATATTAAAAAGCAGAGACATTACTTTGCCAACAAAGGTCTGTCTAGTCAAAGCTATGATTTTTCCAGTAGTCATGTATGGATGTGAGAGTTGAAGCGCCAAAGAATTGATGCTTTTGAACTGTGGTGTTGGAGAAGACTCTTGAGAGTCCCTTGGACTGCAAGGAGATCCAACCAGTCCATCCTAAAGGATATCAGTCCTAAATATTCATTGGAAGGCCTGATGGTGAAACTGAAACTCCAATACTTTGGCCACCTGATGTGAAGAACTGACTCATTTGAAAAGACCCTGATGCTGGGAAAGATTGAAGGTGAGAGGAGAAGGGGACGGACGACAGAGGATGAGATGGTTGGATGACATCACCAACGCAATGGACATGAGTTTGAGTAGGCTCTGGAAGTTGGTGATGGACAGGGAGGACTGGCGTGCTGCAGTCCATGGGGTCGCAAAGAAGCGGACACTACTGAGTGACTGAACTGAACTGTGGGTTTTTATAGCATGTAGAAGGAGACTCTGGGCTTCCCTGGTGGCTCAGTCGGTAAAGAATCCTCCTGTGATACAGGAGACCTGGGTTTGATCCCTGGATTGAGAACATCCCCTGGAGGAGGGCATGGCAACCCACTCCAGTATTCTTGCCCAGAGAATCCCCATGGACCGAGGATCCTGGCGGACTGCCATCCATGGGGTCTCAAAGAGTCGGACATGACTGAGTGAATAAGCACAGCACAGTACAGAAGTAGACTATAAAAAGAGATAGGACAAATAAATGGAGTTAAATAGTAAGGATCTTCTGTGTGTTGTATCAGAAAATGATAAAAGTAATCATTTGTATTAAGCTGTAATACGCCTAGCATGCTTTGATTGGGGTCCTAGTTACAAAGATATTTCTCATGCTCGGTTAGTTGTGTCTGATTCTTTGCGGCCCTGCAGACTGTAGCCAGCCAGGCTCCACTGTCCATGGAATTTTTCAGGCAAGAATATGGCAGTGGGTTGCTATTTCTTCCTCTAGGACATCTTCCTGACCCAGGGATCAAACCCGAGTCTCCTATATTGGCAGGTGGATTCCTTACCAGTGAACCACATAGGGATATATATGTGTATATATATATATATACACACACATATACATATATAGGGATATATGTATATATATTTACATAGGTACATATATAGATATGTACATGTGCAAAAAATCATCCTCCTGTACGTAGGATACCAGGTCTTGAATAAGTCTGTGCTAAAAAGCCAATGACTAATGGCTACTAAGCATATGAAAATGTGTTTTACTTTATTAATCATCAGGAAAATGCAAATTAAACCTACAGTAAAATATTACCTCACACCTACTGGGGTGCCTATAATCGAAAAGGCAGGAAATAGCAAGTGTGGGTGAAGATATGGAAAAATTGGAACACTCACGCATCAATGTACTGATGGATACAGTCACTGTGGAAAACCATTAAGCAGTTTCTCAAGATTTGAATATATATTTACCTGGCAATTCTATTTCTAGGATCTACCCAAGAGGAAAGAAAACCTATATCCGCAGAAATAACGTGTATATGAGTGTTTATAACAGCTTTTCTTATAATAGCCAAAAAGTAGAAACAATCCCAATGTCCACAAACTGATGAACGAATAAACAAAAATGTGGTATATCTATATACTGGAATTCTTCATCAATAAAAAGGAATCAAGGGGAAAACGGACAAACACTAATTTAAGCTATAACATGGATGAACCCTTAAAAACTTTATACTAAGGCAAGCCAGACAAAAGACAACATGTTGTATGATTCTGTCTATGTGAAATTTCTAGAAAAGGCGCAGAAAGCAGAAGAGTGGTTGCCCTAAGGCTGAATGTAGAAACCAGTTTGACAGTACAGAGGCACAAAGCTTTTTTCAGAAGATGGAAATGTTCTGAAACTGAATTATGGTGATAGTTTCACAACTGTATAAATTAACTAAAAATCTTTGAAGTGTACATGTGAGTGGGTAAATTTGTAATATGTAAAATATGCCTCAGTAAAGCTTTTTTTCCTCAAAGACCAATGATTTATTTTTCCACTTGCAGAGTACTGAATCCAGAATAGTCAAGAGCAATTTAACATTTAACAATGAGAACTGCAAAATACAGTATGAAAACAGAGGGATCATTTGAGAGGAAATGACTACTATTCTATTTTATAAGAGTAGTGAAGAGAGTCAGCAGTTATTGAATTGGGTAATAGCATTGTTCATTTGGCTCATATTTAACCGAATATATATTGCTTTCATACAGTAGGAAAAGAACTCTTGTAACTTAAAAAAAAATTTTTTGTCTACTTTTTTGTAGGTGTTTCCAGTGACAGTCAATTTGTGATATATTAATAGTATGCAGATCTTTTATCTAGCCAATGACAATTTAAAGTTTGGTAATGGTAAAAATTTGTAAATTCTGGTGTAAATGCTCATAGGAGTGACATACAACTTTGCCCTGTAAATAATTTACTGTGCTTAGTAATTTGATGGTATTTAAAAATATGTTTGCAAACAATATGAAATTTTTCAGATACACTTTAAAAAAATCCATCTAAATTCAAAGCCTAGAATTCTAGTTAGATTAAAAAAAATTACCCATAGTTGAAGATTGGACTAATTAATAAAGAAGAAAGAGTTATTCTTTGCCTAGTAGGACAAGCTGAAATGAAAGTTAAACTGATCTTACTTTGTGGAGAACTTTGTCATTCTAGGAATTTCTATAACCAGTTCTCTGGACAATGATCCCTCCTTTGTACAGACATAGCAGTATTTTGTCTGTTCAGTAACCCGTGTGTGGAGGGGTATCTTTTTTTTGGAGGGGGGTGGTTCGGGGAGTGGCAGGGTCAGGAGGACTGGTCTCAAGGATCTTGGGAATGGAGAAAATGTAACCTAGAACCTGAGTGTGCTCTCCCTGCTGAGTAGGAAATCAAAAGCAAGTCTATGCTCAAAAATAAAAAACAAATCAGTGGGATAATTGCATACAAATGTAAAATAATCTTAACATGGATAAGATTGAACCCAAAGAATCTGTATTTCTCAATCCTTTCTCCTGCACAAAATCCCTGTAGCATTCCCCTCTCAAGAGTCTGGATTCGTGTTAGCTTCTATGCTTGTCCGCCAGTGCCGATGCTGCTGTGCAGCCTGCATACCCCTCCCATCCCTACAACAGCTTCAGGGAAACCGTAAAGCTCCCTGCCTCTGAATGCCTGTATTATGTCTAAAGCAGGTGAGAAAAAAAACACTGAAAACATACATGCTGATTTATGATACAAGAGCAGAGGAGAAGACAAGCAGAGGTAGAGAGGTGACTGTAACAAGTAGTAAGTAATGATAAGGGCAGACCATGGGGCAGGTTGCACATAGTGACAGATGTGTGCTGGGGGATGTTAGACTTACAACATTCGTGACTAATGTCATATGTATTTAACAAGAGAATGTGATACGCGATGCCATTTTATTTAACAAACATTGTGTCTGCTTTGTGCCAGCCACTGTTCTAAGTGCTCTAAAAATACTTAATCCTAATAATGCCAATGAGATAGAAACACTTACTGTTATCTTCACTTTACAGAGGAAGTCACTGAGGTAAAGAGAGTAAGTTAGTTGCCCTAGGTCACAGTATCATTTCATATTCAGTCAGGAAAAGAAAAGCCACTTTGGACATTTCAGAAGGAATGTTATTCCCTTTGTTTTGAGGGCATCCTGACAGAAGGACTGAAGGACCAAAAGGGAGAGAGTTGCCATCCAGAGGGTGCTGCAAGAAGACCTAGCATCCCTGCCCTGGGGAAACAGAAAGCTGTGTTATCCAAAACCCACAAATGTGTGCTCCTGAGATTTTTGGAAGTGAACTGTTGGATTATTAGGATGATCTCTGCTAGTTGCTTTACAGGAAGCCAGCAGCCTTCGGGCCCCCCCGTTCGTGGAGCCAGCACAGAGGAGCACAGTGCTGCTGAGGCTACTGGAGCCCCAAGAAAGGAAGAGCGCCTTCCGCCCTCCTCCTGACTACTGAGCTTCCCTCAGCAGAACCCAACTGGAGATGTCCTGGCAAGTGAGTCTGGGGCATGTTGTTTAGGGTTCCAGAACCCTTGCAATCCAGAGGAGATGCTAGAGAAGGAATCTGAGAGACTACAGACAAATAACCTACAGTCAAACAACTGGCAAGTGGCTGAGCTTGAGTCTCAAGCAGTCTGGTTTCTGAGCCCATGCTCAATCAGCTACTGCGCTGTGCTATGGCACCGTGATACACTGTAATAAGAGTGTTTCACACATTTGAAATGAATGCCTGATCATTAATGTCTTTTGGCAGCAAAGAAATCATAGGACTTGTGTGCATTAAATATTCTGCAAATATTTAGCAAGTTCCTACTTTGTCCTAGGTTCTATTGGAAATACATTCAGAGGGAGGAGGAAAAAGAAAAGAGGGAAAAGAGCTCCCATCTCCCTATTTCAGATTGAACAAAATTCCCTGGGAAGGATTCCAGCTGGCTTGGCTTGAATCATGTGCTCACCCACTGGACCAAGTACTTTAGCTCCTGGGCGGATTTTAGGGAAATAGCCTTGTGGAAATGCCTTCTATAATCCTGAGACAAGGATTTGAGTGCAGGTAGTTTATCTGGAGGATTCAGGAAACACCAGTCAGAGGTGGGGAAGTCAGACAAAGAAGGGAAGGCAGTAAATAAAGGGTGCCTTATCAAGCCGGCTGGCTACCACTGGTACTGCCTGGAGTAATCCTATGGGAAAACTAGGAATTAGTATGAAACCCAGGCCTCAAAGTTACCCACCTGAGGGGCAGGAGAGTTAGGATATCTGTTACAACAGATCCTGTCAGTCATTAGGTGAGACCTGCTGAGAGGAGAGCCAGGCCCTTCTTCCAAAATGCCCTGACAGTGCTGTCTTCATTCTCAGAAGACAGCCCTAGGGCAAAGATGCTAATCCTGGGAGCAGGAAAGCAGCCTGAGATCACTGAAATGGGAAAGGCCAGACTATCATCAGTAGGTGTGACTTACAAACCTGATTATACATTCTTTTGTGGCCAAATTTCAAAAACTTCCTGCAAAGTTAGGGAAGTGGTCCATAGGAGACCACCCTTACTTCAGACACCAGCTTCAGAGTTCAGGGTTCCCAAGACCCCTGTTAGGGTTGATGATATATTTGAAGGATGAAGAAAACTTACTGAAAACGGTTATACTTACAGTTATGGTTTATTACAGCAAAAGGAAACAGATTAAAATCAGCCAAGAGAATTGGTGCACACACAGAAGTCAGAAATCCAAATGTGCAGCTTCTAGTTGTCCTGTCCCAGTGGAGTCATGGACAGCATTACTTTCCCAGAAACAATGTACAATGACACACACAGAATACTGCCATCTAGGGGAGCTTATCTGCGTCTTGGTTTCCAGAGTTTTTACTGGGGCTCAGATATGTGGACATGGTTGATGGCCCTCATGGCTGATTTTTAGTCTCCAGCCCCTCTGGAGGTAGAAAGGATACCATGTGGCCCAGGCCCCAGGTAAACAAAGCTACTCTTCTTAGAAATTACTCCCAGGACATGAGGGCAGAGACCCAGCCAGTAAGGTTAATTCTTTACTACACATCCCCAAGATGTCAAAACACTCAATTCTCTGATTATATTCTCATAAAATGTAGACATTAATAACCTATTGTCTGGCTCCCAGCTACCTGAGTCTTATGCTTATTTCTTTGTGATTTTACTTCACAGCTATGATTGTTTTGTTAAGCTTTTCAGATTCATGTTGAAATTATAAATTTCATTTGTTTCATCTTCTGTAAGAAAATTGTGCCACTCTACAGTTTTCTTACTGTAACTTTCAGTAACTGTTATGCATATGACTTTCAAAATCCTTATATTTTAATTTTCCTAGACTATCATCAGGAAGTAGAAAAAAGGGCCACGATAGCTCTACAGAACTAATCTCTCGTGGGCTTTCTCCTCCTTTGCTATAGCAAATGACTTCCCTAGAATATGGCAGCTTTATGAAGTTACATTTCCTCTGCCTCTCACTACCTAACCTGGCTCTGAAGAGCTTCTGCACATAGTTCTCAACTTCCTGATTTATTCACAGGCTTCAGGGACCAAGGCTTTGCTTTCCAAAATAATATTACTGCTTTTAGAAAGCTATTTCACTGGTATTTCCTAAGATCTGCTATCTCTGGTTAGTTCCTTTCTGTCCTGTCTCACCCTCTTGGATGTTTGAACTCTGTTCAAGCTCAGTCCTTTCCCCAAATGCCCTCTTGAGCTCCTGCACACACGTACTCTTTCTGGTCTCAGTTGCCTGCTACAGTATTCACATGTAATTTGGAGTGTTGGGGTTTTGCTAGTCAGCTGTTTGCTGAAAATTGTTTCTGTGAATTTATTTTCATTTCAGTGTTGCTATGGATAGATTTCAGGAAATGAAAAAAAGTTTCAGAACTAAACAGACTCCATGTTCTATAATACAATGATTATATAATTTTTATATATTAATTATAAAATTAATTAATTTTTCTCCCATGTTCTTAAAAGAAACAAAGAAAGTCTCTGAAAGTACTATAATTATTGGCTTTAGATAATGAACAAGAATGTTCTAGTTATCACCAGCCTAATTAGAGCCAGTTATATAGATGTTCGGGCTTCCCAGGTGACACTAGTGGTAAAAAACCGACCTGCCAATGCAGGAGACATAAGAGGTGCAGGTTCAATCCCTGTGTTGGGAAGATCCCCTCGAGGAAGGCACAGCAACCCACTCCAGTATTCTTGCCTGCAGAATCCCATGGACAGAGGAGTCTGGCAGGCTGCAGTCTGTAGGGTCACACAGAGTCGGACACAACTGAAGTGACTTAGCATGCATGCACTTATGGATGTTCACACCTACTATGACACTAAGCCTATTGTCTAGAATATAATATGACAAAGTAGTTTAATGGAAAATCATATGAGGTCTACAGTGTAGATAAAATTTTTAAGTGAAACAGCCTCAGAGAGAAACTGCATTTTATTTTGATATGCTAAAAAGAGAATTGTTTGTAAAATGTTTCTCCTGGACCCAGATGATTAGAACATAGTGCAGGAATGTTGCGAGGGTTTTACTGGATCTTATCATAACCCAGTTGGATTATGGATGAAGAGATGTCCTGAGAATTCTGGTTTATCCTGGGGATTTAAAGCTATATTCAACTTATTTTTGAAGATTAATACTATTCCATCTTGGTAGTCAGCCACAAATAGTTTTGTATTTGTAGAGCAACCTCCTACATTACCTGGGAATTATCTCTGCTTTTTGTACACCTCACATTCTGGTGAGAAGAAAATCATGAAAGCAGCAGAGATAGGCTGACCAAGATGTTAAACTCTGAACAGTATTAGATTGCAGATGTTGTTTTTAACATAAGAACGGTACTAGTTATAACCAGGCAACTTAAGAGGTGAGAAAAAAAGCTGAGCATTTCTCAGTCATTTGGGTCTAGGCTTGGAGTCCAATACACATTAAAGATGGTAACCCTAGTGAAACATCTCCCAGGCTGTGACTGGACCTCAAGAAGCATAGCCCAAAAGTGGAGGTGTGGGCTAGGATCATTAGTTTGGCTCAGAAATCCTCAAGTATTGGTTCAAGACTATTAGCACCCTTAAGGACCTGAAAGAAAGCAATGAAACTCCTATTTGGAAGAATGCAACATGATCCAGTGCCTGATATTATTTCCATAATTACTTTTTCAAATAAAATGAATAGCAAATAATCCAAGATGATGGGATGAAAAGATAGTCATAATCAGCCAGCACCAACAGAAACCACAGACAAATGAAAAAGACTTAATAACAAGCATAGTCTTTATACCACTATGCTTGTTCTATTCATGAGAAAAAGTCAAGCTTATAAAATTTGTCAAGAAATTGGAAACCATAAAAAGTGACTTTTAAGATTTGAAAAATAACCAAATTGGAGTTATATAACTAGAAAACAGAACAATTAAAAGGATTAAAACTCTGGGTAAATTTTAGAGTGGATTAGGCACACCTAAAGAGACAATGAGTAGGAAGGTAGGTTTACAAAACATCCCAAATGAAGAAAAGAGAGACAAAATTGAAAATAAAATACTGAAGATAGAGCAGGAGACATGGAGGAAACACTAGGATGGTCTAATATGTATGGAATTAGAGCCCCAGAAATGAATGAGACAGTAAGGGCCCAGATGATTGTTGTCATTGTTCAGTCACCAAGTTGTGTCCGACTCTGTCACCCCATAGACTGCAGCATCAGGTGATATGTGAAGAAATAATGGCTGAAAATTTTTAAAAAATTGATTAAAGATGCTAATATATTACTTTAAGAAGCCAATAAAGTCCAAGTAGGAATTTTAAAAATAAAAGGCATTTTACTTTAAATGAAACTAGAAGATCAAAGACAGAAAAAAGCTTTTAAAAGAAGTCAGAAAAGAAAAAAAGATTCCAAAATGAAAGAGGGCAAAGTAAAGATTAATCCTAGGCTAAAAAATGTAAAGAAGACATAAGTTTCAGCGTCAAAACAAAATATATAATTTCCAAACTAACTAATGGGACTATAAAAAATAATCCAAAAGAAAACAAAAAAAGAACATAGAGTAGGCAAAACAAATATAAAGCACAAAAAGTGAAGAATTAGTATAGTTGGATTTATTTTATTTTATTTTTTTCATTTTTACTAGTTGGAGGCTAATTACTTTACAATATTGTAGTGGTTTTTGCCATACATTGACATGAATCAGCCATGGATTTATAGTTGGATTTAAATATGTTAAAATATATTAGTAATTACATAACTCTAAATAGGCTAAATGCCCTAGTTAAAACGCAAAGATTATCAGGCTAGATTTAAAAAGAAAACATGCTAAACCACATGTTCTAGAAACACATCTAAGACATTAGGATACAGAAAAGCTGAAAGTAAAAAGATGGAGAAATATATCATGCCAACATCAAATAAAAGACAGGTGCTATAACTATTGATATATTGATAGCAACCAGACAAAACAATTAAAGCTAAGATCAGAAGGTCACTACAGAATGTTAAAATGTTCAGCTCTGGGTTTACATAACAGTTCTTAATATGTGTTAATAATATAGTCTTAACATACGTAAAGCAAGAATTGACAGAACTAAAGAGAGAAATCAAACTAAGTGGGATATTTTTACTTAGTGGAACAAACAGATAAAAAAAGTCTCTAAGGATATGTGAGTGATTAGTCCATTTAATAGTACCCAATGGGCATAAATAGAACACTAACCTAACACAGAAAATAAATTGTTTTTAACTACATACAGAATATTTTAAAAAATTAACCATATTCTTGGTTAAGAAGCAAACCTCATTAAATTTTAGAGGATTTAGAATCACCAGACCATATGTATATGTTTGGAAATTCAGACATGATTCAGCAGTTCTGTTCACCAATACCTGTCCTATTAAACTGCGATCACAGATGTACCAGAGCACATGCACAAGAATGATCATGGCCCCAAACTGGAACCAACTCCTATGTCCATCAACAATAGGATGGGTTAAATAAAGTGTATTTTATTCATCCACAATGAAAAGAGCTATTTAAGGGAGGTACAAGCAGATCTTCAAATCAGTGAAATCAGAGAAAACAGTAACAAAGGACACTATTCCACTTTCATAAAGTTGAAAAACAGGCAACTAAAAAGTCTTTTTAAGAGTCCATAACTGTGCAGTAAAATTATAAAGAAAAGGGAGGCAGTGAACATCGTAAGTCAGCATAGCTGCTGCTGGCCTGGAGAAGATTATGAGGGAAAAGGAGCACATAGGGTGCCAGCATTCGGTCAGGGTCGGCTGCGCGGTTGGTGGTGCCGCCTACAAAAGTCTTCTCCTTTTTCCTTGGTCTGTCTCTGGACCTGCTACAGTGTTTTTCTAATCTGCTATTTAATATTGCTCTCCCTTGGTACAGCGATTCTTATTGGTCAAAGGCAGACTCTTGCAGGGACCTGATTCCCCACTCAGCTTGCTGGCAGGGAGAGGGAGGGACTGCCCACGCCAGCAGTCACTCCCTGCCATCAGCTTTCAGTGCTAAGGCAGAGCAGAGATGGGTGAGGAGAGAGCTGACAGAACCCACAAATTCAAAGAAAAGCGGTTAAGAATTTCATCATGTAATCACTGAGCTACAAGCAGAGTGGAGAGAGTAAGGAGTTGGAGGCAGTGGCCCTGAGCCTTCTGAGCCTTGGCCCTGTTGACAGTGTTCTATTTCTTGAGCTGGGTTGCAGTTATATGGATTTTACCACAACTGCTTAAACTGGACAGTTATGTGGTATGCACTTTTTTTGTTGTGCTTATTGTAATTTAAACTAGGACAAAGCATGGAGTAAAACAGCATGATCTTAGTTGCAATAAAGTAGAATTATTCCTGTATAAAGATGTATATAGCCATCAGGGAAGCCAATTTATGGTATATACACATAATTGTTTTCTTAGAAGGAAACATAGGAAATTAACATTAGTTGCTTTTAGGGACATGGATTTGGAAAGATGAGGGGAAATGGTCTTTGGTTTTTCATACTGAATCTTTTTGTGTCATTAGAACTTACAGTCATGTTCATGTGAGGATTAAGGACCAATTTGCATACTTTTGAAATTATGGAATTGCTTACTTTGCAGTAAAACTAGAAAAAAATTCAATCACATTAAAAGCTTTAGAGGGAAGAAAGGCAGGGAAAAATTCTTTTTTAAAGAATATTTTGAACCCTCTAAAGCTTTTAAAAAAGAATATTTTGATGACGTCAAAAATACCCTTATTATTTAGGTTTAATCTATATTTCTTTTTTGTCTCTTGTGAGGAAGATTTACCATGAAGCAAATGGACATAAGGTTCTGAGTCCCTCACCTGGACAAGGCTTGTATCTAATTTTGCATTCATAATTCTGTATGTTTTCTCTTAAAGATCCCTCGGATTATATAAACTTTGTTGTTGTTCAGTTGCTAAGTCGTGTCTGACTCATTGGGATCCCATGGACTTGAAGCTCCCCAAAACCTGATTCCAACCTTGACTTGAGTTATACTTAGAGCATTTCTACACCTCCTGCTGAATATGAGAAGTTGTAGAAATAAACAATGAACCATGGTTGTTAAGAAAATTTCTTTGTAGGGACAACAGATTTACTAAAGAGATAACTTTAAATCGGGGATGGTGAATTTACATGTCATCTACTCCACAATGTTTTCTACTTGCCAGAGGTGAATCATTTCCTTCTGTATGCTAAGTGTATACTTTTCCTTTAATTTTATTGAGGGATGTGTCTTTTGTCTGTGTGTTTAGTCACTCAGTCGTGTCCGACTCTCTGCAACCCCATGGACAGTAACCCGCCAGGCTCCTCTATCTATGGGGATTCTCCAGGCAAGAATACTGGAGTGGGTTGTCATGCCTTCCTGCAGGGGATCTTCCCAACCCAGGGATTGAACCCAGGTCTCCCACATTGCAGGCAGATTCTTTCCTGTCTGAACCACCAGGAAAGCCCAAGAAGACTAGAGTGGGCTTTTCCCCTCTCCAGGGGAACTTCCTGACCCAGGAATCAAACCAGGGTCTCCTGCATTGCAGGCGGATTCTTTACTAGCTGAGCTACCAGGGAAGCCCAGGTTGTCTAGGCTACTATAAAAAATACCCTTTGTGTGTGTGGGGGGGGGGCGTGGGGGGTGGGGGCGCTTATAAACAAAACAAATTTATTTCTTACAGTTCTGGAGGGTGGGAAGTCCAAGATCAAGGTGCTGATAGGTTCATGGCTGGTGAGTGTCCACTTTCTGGTTAATAGGTGGCAATCTTCTGACATGGATGGCAGAAGGAATGAGGTTGCTTTCTAGAGCCTCTTTTCTAGGGCACTGATCCCACTCCTGGGGGCTCCACTCTTATGGCCTAATCACCTCCTAAAGACCTGACCTTCAGATCTCATCACATTAAGGATTTGGTTTCAACATAAAAATTTTGTGGGGAACCAAACATTCGTTTTCAGCAGCAAGTATCATGTGCTTGTTAAGCTACCTGTCTCACCATTTAGGCTGAGCTCCAAAATGATTAGTACCCTCTCCCAATTAATTTTCTATCCCAAGGGCCCAGAAAAGATCCTGGCATGCCAATAAATGAGTATTTGATTGGAACTTTTAAAAACATTGTCTGTAAAGAGACATATGTCTGTAAAGGAGACATAGTTTATCACTAGTAAAATTCATATGAAACTGATATATAACTATACCATACATGAACTGATTTGATCATATTTGCAGAAGATAGGTTATAAACTTTTTAAGGGCAAGAACCACACAGTATTATAAATTATTTTAAATTATATAAAAGTACCCAAAATATGAAAATCTAACATCCTAATATGTCTGCTTTAGATTGTAAATGGAAACCACCTTTCAGCCATTCCCAGATAACATCCATTGGCTTCTTCTAACATGACTACCACTCTGAAGTTGGTCCATCCTGTTCATATATTCTCATTTTTATTATTTAAGAAACCATATCCATAAACAAGAAGTATTATTCTGCATTTTAATACTTTAAGCCAACAATGTCTAATACAAACATAATGTGAGCTATATGTGTAGTTTTAAATCTTACAGTAGGCATATTTTGCAAAGTAGAAACAAGTCAATTTTAATGTTATATTTTATTTAACCCAGTATAGCGAAAATATATTTTGAACTTGTAATTAATGTAAAAAAATTACTAAATTAATATTCTTAAGAAAAATGTTACTAAGTCTTTGAAATCCTGCTGGTAGTTTATATATACTGGCATATCTCAGTTCAGGTTTTAAGTTTAGACTTAACATTTAAGTCGAAAAAATAGATTGTTACAAACATATTTAGAAGTTTTCCAATAAGTGAAATCAGTTTAAAATTTTTTAATGAATTAAAATGAACAATTCAGTTTTTCATTCACAATTAACCGCATTTAAAGTGCTCGATAGCCCCATAAGGCAAGCAGACACCCTATTGGACGGCGCAGCTTGAAAAGAAAACACAACACTCACCATTCAGCATCTTTTGCCCACTAAATTTATTTAAAATATTTTTCTTCCTTTGCTGTTCTTTGAGTGGAAGTGCACAGACGGACTGGATGGCTGTGAATTTCAGGGTAGATGACAGTTTACATTTTTAAAAACTCAGATCTATCACTCAGTTTACTCAGCAAAAACAAAAGAGCTTTCAAAAAAACCCTACTGCTTTCTATTTTTGTTTAAACAATGGGATTGAACAGGATATGCGTACTGATAAATGACGCGCTACCATTAGCAAAGGTGTAGCTTTCGTACCAGCCACTCCCAACCTTCCACACCGCCCTCCACAAGCAGGCGTACACACGTACATTCACACGCGCGCGCACACAGACACGTACAGAGACACACGCGTGCGCGCGCTCACGAGTCCGAAGCGCCACTTTCCCGGCGCTCGGCCGAGCGCCCGCCTTCGGTCTCTGGGAGCTCGTGGCTGACCAGAACTCGGAGGGGTTCTGCTTTTTATTTTTCAAGTGTGATTAGACAGGTTCCCGGTTCCTTCGAGGACAAAGTGGAGATGCCCGGGCTGGAGGCGGAAAGCAGCCCTTTTAAGTCCACTCGTTCAGAGCTCCACCTCAGGAGGCCGTAGATAGAGTGCGCGCCCGCAAGCCAGCGCGATCCTCGCACGGACAATGCTCGGATCTGGAGAACCTCCAGTCCTCCTGCTGAAGGCTTGGAGGTTGGGACGCACGTCTCCCCGCCCTGCCCACCGCCCCCACAGGCGCCCTGATGGACCGTCTCGGGTGTCAGTCGGCAGAGCTGCTACCCAGACCCAGGGTTAGACATGGGACCTCTGGGACCCAAAAACTGCCAGAGCGCCGTTCTCCTTGGTTTGGGTTTCCCACAAAAACGTTTAGTTGCTAAGTCGTGTCTGACTCTTGCAACCCCACAGACTGTAGCCCGCCAGGCTCCTCTGTCTATGGGCTTTTCCAGGCAACAGCACTGGAGTGGGTTTCCTTCTCCAGGGGCTCTTCCCCATCCAGGGGTCGAACTCATGTCTCCTGCATTTGGCAGGCGGATTCTTTACCACTGAGCCACTTGGGAAGCCCCACAAAAGACATATTTACATCAAAAACTTTTTCACAGATACAAAAAGGGCCCGAAACTTTTTTTCCCCCACACCTTCCCTCCCCTTTGATCCCCTCCCTTCCTACCCTCGCATCCCCTCCCCTCCTACCCCGCCTCCCGCCTTTTGTGCTTTGCTTCAGGAGTTAAGTGACCTCTTCGTCTAAAGTGCCAGCTCTGCAAAATCCAGGAGCTAAACACAGCTCAACTTCCCGGGAGCAACCCCCTCCAACCACACGCCCCTGTTTTCTCAATGTATTACCGAAAAAAAATCCAGATCCGCCTCCGCGCGATGAATGCTGGGGTAAGTAGTTCCCCTAAACCATGAAGCTCGATGTCAGACTGGAGCTCAGGTTGGCTCCCCAAAAGAGAACTACAATTCCCGTGGTGCCCTGCGGGCAGAGTGGAAGGGGCGGGACGGCAACGGCGCAACGCGCTTGCGCAGATCGAGGGTCGAAGGGAGGCGGAGGTCTCGAGGTCCAACTGCTGAGGAGTCTCCATGTGACAGTGAGCGGCGTCCCAGCTCCTGGCGACGCCAGATTCCAGTTCCCGATCCCACGCCCCGTCCACTGACCCTGTGCCTGCAGACACCAGCAGGCCGGGGCCCCGTGGTCTTGGCCGGAGGACCCTGGCTCAGAGTTAATAGTCTCCGCCAAGCAGGTGCGAGGGACCGCCGAGACCCCCGGCATCCAGAGAGGCAGGCGGCGCGGAGAGTGGGGCTTCTGTCAGCGCGGCGCTGCGAGTGCGGCGACATGAACGGCTTCACTCCCGAGGACATGAGCCGTGGCGGGGACGCGGCCGCCGCTGTGGCCGCCGTGGTCGCCGCTGCTGCCGCCGCCGCGTCAGCCGGGAACGGGGCTGGGGCTGGCGCCGGGGCCGAGGTGCCGGGCGCAGGGGCGGTCTCGGCGGCGGGGCCGCCGGGAGCGGCAGGGCCGGGCCCCGGGCAGCTGTGCTGTCTGCGCGAGGACGGCGAGCGGTGCGGCCGGGCTGCAGGCAACGCCAGCTTCAGCAAGAGGATCCAGAAGAGCATCTCCCAGAAGAAGGTGAAGATCGAGTTGGATAAGAGCGTAAGTGACGGCGGTACGAATCTGCTCTGCCCGCACCCAGGGGCGCTCGGGGAGAGGAGCAGACGCGTGTCGGTGGGGGTGCGGGAGCCCCAGACCTGGGTGCCTCGCGATCCCGTTCCGGGGTCCCTAGTAGGAAACAAACAACAAAGTGCTGCAACTCGGTCCGCCGTCCGCAGTAGACACTCTCGCGCCCCCGGGACCCGCTCCAGCGCCCCCACCCGCGCAGGGCCTCCACTCCTCCTCTGCGGGGGTCGGTAGTGAAACAAAGGGGGCGGCCGCACCGAGAACCCAGAGTAGCTGTCCTGCAACCCACGGCTCCTTCTGGAACCGAGGTACCTTCTTTGTTTTGCTGCCCGAGCGGTAGCTTCCCCGGTCCAGGAGTGGAGATCAGCCAGGACCGGACGCTGCGGGCGACTAGGACCCTGTCCTGGGTCCCGCGGGTGCGGGGTGGGGGACCCCCGGCTGCGAGCCGCGCGGCCGTGTCATCATCTAGGGCTGCTGCTCAAGACGTGGGCAGCGGGCAGCCGCTGCGGGTTAGCCCTCCGTTTGGCAGCCATCAGGGTTTCTTTCTTCGTCCTTTCACAGGTCTGTTCCTCTGACCATCTATGAGGTTTTTAGAAACGACCGTTTCCACTTTTCCGAGCCCTGGGGAGCGGTAATAAATCACAAGATGTGAGAACCAGCACACGTCCTGCATCTTCTTAACTTGCACTTTAGCTCAAAGTTTAATTTGAAAACCTGTTAGCTCACTCCTCAATTTTTTTTAAAGCAGTAACTGCTGATATACAATGCCCAGTATTTCAGAGGCTACCGTACAGCTCTCAGAACTATGTAATTAACGTTTTTGAGAACTGTATTTGGGATACTTTTTGCCTATTCAGTTAGTTCCTCAGTTCTGTACTTGAGAAACTTTCCAGGTATACTTGAATCATTTCACATTGTTTTGGTTGGAAAAACGTATTATAAATAAATGCTTTTATTTAATACTCAGGAAAGTTCATAATTCAAATTTAAATTTAGTAAGGATATGAAATCAATAATTTATTTGTAAAAAGTGGGTGGTTTTGTGTCTGGATTATAATTTGAGTATTAAGTTGGATTAGGAAGCATTCACTATGGTATTAATATTTTTAAATGCGCTTTTAAGTAAAGAAAATACTATTCAAATAGCGAAACTGTGGCCAGCATCATTTTTCGCTTGTTTAAAAAAACGGCACAGCTGAACTAATCTAGTTCACCATCGCTGCAATTTGATGACAGAATCCAGAGCGTAGGAATTTCTCATTCTCTGCTTCTTTCCCTTCCGTTACTGGCCCTTCTCCCCGCCCCACCCCCCCAGTCCTCTTTAACAATATTGCTAGACATGATGTGTTTTAACTGGGTTTAAGGACTTAAGAGTAGCAAGAAACGTGCGTTGTCTTAACAATGGCCTGTTACTAACGTTTATATTTTTAATAATTCACTGTAACTATGTATTTTACTAATACATAGACACATTTTCCTGTAATCATAAGTCATCTGTGAAACTCTTCTGTTTCAGGCAAGACATCTTTACATTTGTGATTATCATAAAAACTTAATTCAGAGTGTGCGAAACAGGAGAAAGAGAAAAGGGAGTGATGATGATGGAGGAGATTCACCTGTTCAAGATATTGATACTCCGGAGGTAGGTGAAAGCTTTGTAAGTTAAATGTAAAACTTAAGTGCTCTATTCTGAAAGTTTTATTTTAAAAATATGAACAAATTCGAAAAATACTTGAAGCATTTGAAAACTCTAAAAACGAAAGCAAAATTAAATATAGCCAGTTAACATGCAGTTAGGCAGTTTGACTTGTTATGGCTTCAATTGACAACTTTTTTTTTTTACTTTTTAAAAAATTTATTTTTTAATTGAAGGATAATTACTTTACAGAATTTTCTTGTTTCCTGTCAAACTTCAACATGAATTAGTCATAGGTGTACATATGTCCCCTCCCTCTTGAACCTCCCTCCTCAATTGACAATTCTTATAGTCCCCAGTCTTTAATAATCATCCTCAAAAAGATTGAAGTGTTTAATGCATTTTTAGTTTTGATTATTTAAGCCTTTTAAAATAATGGAATTAAATTTTCATTGTGTTGAAGTTGAAATGTTTTTTATAGCAAATATTAGTCATTAGCAAATGGTATGAATTAATTCATATACATTAATTTTTTCTAGGTTGATTTATACCAATTACAAGTGAATACACTTAGGAGATACAAAAGACACTTCAAACTCCCAACCAGACCGGGACTTAATAAAGCACAGCTTGTTGAGGTATATATGAGTTTTAAACTATTTAACCTGTAATACAAAAACAGTCATTAAATGCTAATAATGTTAATTTAGCATATATAACAATACATTTTAATTAGAAAAATCAAAGTTAATAAATCTATTGTGGAAGAATCTAGTTGTCTAGAAATGTTTGTCTACCACTTAGGAAATTCCTTTATATAATGATTACTCAGTAGATTGTATACAGTTTTCTAACCATCTTCTAATACTGACTTTCAGAAATAGTAAGTAAAAGTTTTTTTTTCTCTCTCTAGAAACCTGTTTCTTTTAAAATTCTATTTTACTCAGTAAACACTTATTGAGCACCTAATTGAGGCATAATAATAACTTAGTAAGCTTTGATGTCTTTGTTAGAGTTTTCTTGAAGTTTTTGTTGGAATAGATTTTACAGATAAACCTCTAAACAGTATTCCCGTAACTTGCTGATTTGACTATTTCAGAACTTGTTGATGTTAGTTTGTTTTATTTGAAGCATCCCTGTTTTTATGACTAGAAAACACAAGGACTTTTATCCATGCTTTTACTTATAGGTTCCTGAATATAGGACTCGCAGTCCTTCAGTGAATTTTGAAAAGTTGAGTGCTTGTGTTCTCAGGAAATAATAGAGCCAAGAAACTGTGTGTCATATTAAGATATCTATAGATTTATATGTTTATACTTCTATCATGTTTAAAATAAAAATGCTTAACCTACTTGACAGACTATAAATAAATATGTAAATCAGTTTTCCCATATTCTTCAGTTTGTTAGGAAACCACATTTTATAAAATGTCCATATTGAATAACATAGGTGAATAGAAGGTATACTTCTTTGGCAGAATGCTTTTTAACATTAAGGCTTTAGCCAGAATTTCTTCTTTACTTCTTGCTTAGACAACAACAATCTAATTTTTCTTTAAATTTGATTTAAAAAATCAAGTCCTTTTCAAGTTATATAGTACATTAATATAACATAAAGATATTTCCTGCCATGATGAAATCATTAATATATTGATATATATACAGATATATATATCTGTGAAGGTGCTTTTATTTTGGGACAAATGACAACCTAAGAACTGGTTATTTTAAATGTATCTTTAAATGCAGAAATCAAACCTGATATTTTTGATAATCTGATCTTCTTTTAAAGATCTGTTTTCTTATTTAGAAATGAGAAATCCAAATAGTATGAGTGTTATAACTTAGTCAGAAATGCAGATATTTATAAACAATTCCAGAGTTGAGTGACCAGGCTCCGTAAGTCTCTTATCTTTTTCTTTAAGAAGTTTTACTTTCTGGAATCTAAATATGCATTTCAGTGCCCCAGTTTAGTCTAATATACTTCTACTGGTAGTTGCAGTGCATGTGTTGCATTAGCAGAATGAAAAGGCAAGAAGGCAGGTAAACATTCTTCAGTGGACATCCTTTCCCTTCTCATTTCTCATCCATAATTTTTATACAGAAAAAATTTCAGGGAGTCTTAACAAGAATATTTCCAATGAATGAATGAATGTTAAGTTGTAGCAAACATATTTGTAAGATAATTCTTGGTTTGTTTCTATCGTACCAAAACTTTTCCAAGTTAATGGTTGTTCTTTTTCCATAAGTAGAGACTAGACCATTGTATAATGCATGTGGACTCTTACATTCTGTTTTATTTCATTGATATTTGAAGTTTACAAGTAAAAGTATTTATCTCTTGATCTAGGTCTCAGCTATAAAATTTAAAATAAAGTGAAGTACACATTCTGATTACTATATACTTAATTGAGTGGGCTAAGGGGTCTTTTGAAATTACACTATCTCTTGTTCATAACATCTTATTATTATATGCTTTTCGTCCTGTTGGTATTTTGTTAAATACAATTTATTTTTGAAAGGAAAAAGCTCTTACCACACTTTTTCTTTTGATGACAGTGTTTTTTTTTTTTTTTTAACCTGGTTTATAAAATCTATTAATATCTATAATTTAATTTCCTCAATTTTTTTTCTTTATAGATAGTTGGTTGCCACTTTAGGTCTATTCCAGTGAATGAAAAAGACACCTTAACATATTTCATCTACTCAGTGAAGAATGACAAGAACAAGTCAGATCTCAAGGTTGATAGTAGTGTTCACTAGGAGAGATGGAATTAAACTTGGATGTTCAGATGTTAAGACCGCTTACTGCTTTTTCACGTGTAGAAATGTTCCTTGTGTATTTTTTCTACAGAGGATTTTCTCTGGTTTTATTTTCTTTGTTTTGACTCTAATTAGTTGGAAACTCATGTAAAATGAGCTTTCCTAGATTAAAGGTATTTTAAATAAAGGTTATTGCTATTATAGTTGCTTCAGTGTATTTATTTTGTGGAAATTGATTTTTATTTTAAACGGACTTTTAGGGACCAGTATTAATTGAAATTTTAATTTGAAGATCACTTTATTACCTTTTTTCCCTTTTTTTAGTTCTGAGAAACTAACAAAAGTAATAGATGTTGCCCATTTGCTCTCTCTGGGGCAATCTGATTTGGAATTAAGGATATCCTAAATAGTAGTATTTTTTAAGTGCTTTTTAGTACTAACAGGTTCGAAATAGCAGAAAGAACAAACAGTTTGATGCCTACTTCCTTCCAAAGAAGAGTTAATATGTCAGCAAAGGTAAATGCAGTGCTGAAAGTTGAAATATGAATGTAGAATTAAATAGTTTGTCATTTCTTTAAATTTTGTTTTAGTGAAAAAGTATTTACATGGCACAAATATAGAAAGAACCTCTGCACTGCCCCTTAATTTTCAGTCATGTTCTATACTGTTTACAATGCAAATTAAAACTATTAAGTTGGAGAGATCAAGAATTTATCAGGATCTTTAAATTTTGGTCATAATTTCTGTTTTATTTCGTTTTATATTTCATTCTCTGTCAGTTTTCTCCTAAATATTTTTACCTCTACTTTTCATGAGATTGTAGTATTTAGCCAAGGGCTTACAGTTACAAATCAAATTTATAGCTTGTGACATCAGAACAAAACGTGGTGCAGATTTTAGGATAGAAATGGATGAGCCCATATGCAGCTCAGGATATCTCAAAGTCAACATTTGGTCCTGATAATTCTTTATTGTTGGAGGCTGTCCTGTGTATTTTAGGTTTGGTGGCGTCACTGGAGTCCACATACTAATGCAGTAGAGCTCCAAAGGTGATAACTAAAAATATTCCTAGACATTGTCAAATGGCTCTGGGGGGACAAAATCACCCCTGCTTGGGAACCACTATGTAGATAAGTTTAAAGAACATCTTATTTCAATAGAAGGTGAGTCTGTATTTTTAAGTGTTCTGAGTGTACTGACAGCTAGAAACTATGGTGAACAGTAACACCATCCTGGTGTTTAGGCCATTTAAAGATTTACTTGCAACTTTATTGAGGAGCCAGAGGCTGTAATAATTAGTATATAGAAACCTCTTGTTTCCAGTACTCCAGAAATCTCCATGAGAAGTTTTTTCTTAGCTGAATGAAGATGAACCAACCACACACTACAAAATGTGGTAGTTTGTTTGAAAAAAGTATTACTTCTATGTTTTATATTTTTTCCTAAATCTATAAACTTTCTTTTTCAGTAGAAACTTGACTGCAGGCTTATATTTTATGAAATAAACTTGAAATTTTGGTCATATATAGCTCTGACTTGATTTCTGTTGTACCTCCTTTTATTTTTCATTCTCTGTCAGTTTTCTTTTAAATATTTTTACCTCTTATGAAAAAAGCTTCAAGCTATTTGCTGACATTAAAATCCATGTTTATGAATATAACCTTTGCCTCTCAATCTTAATTTCATAGAATTACTTGCATAAAATGTAGTTGTATAAAAAAATGAAATGAGAGTTGAGTGTTTATCCAATGAAATTAAATCTTGTTAGAGCAATTTAAAACATGAAAAACAGAACTTAAGAGCCTCCCCCTCAAAGACAAGAGACTCAAGAAGCTGCAAAGTAAAACTTTTACATAGAAATTTTAATTCTTACTGAGTTTTAAAAATTATGAGTTCTATGGAAATCTTTATTGTACTTATCTGTATCTGAACAAGAGAAAGTAAATGGAAACTCATATCTCTAAAAGGATAAGGATTATGTTTAGTGTTAGAATATCAGGAAAAGAATCAAAATTTGACTGCTGTTGGGGTAGAATGTGTGTCAGGAGCTGAAGAAGTTGTTTGGTAACTACCCTTTACTGAATAATTTAGGTAAAGGCTAAAAATTAATGTCTGAAATGTATTTCTTTAATAAAGTAAGGTCTATTATTTCTAAAGGTTTTTTTAATTGAAATGTACATGATATACAATTAATTACTTTATACAATTTGGTAGTATTTAGTGTGTTCACATCTTTATGGGTCACAGCCTTGTGGTGAAGGGACCTTGTGTAACTCAATGAAGCTATAAGCCATACCATGTAGGGTCACCCAAGATGGATGGGTCATCCCCTTGGATGTGTTGTGACAAAATGTTGCTCCTTGGAAGGAAAGGTATGTCAAACCTAGACAGCATATTAAAAAGCAAAGACATCACTTTGCTGACAAAGATTGGTATAGTCAAAGCTATGGTATTTTCAGTAGCCATGTATGCATGTTAAAGTTGGACCATAAAGAAGGCTGAGTGCTGATGAATTGGTGCTTTTGAATTGTGGTGTTGGAGAAGATTCTTGAGAGTCTGTTGAACTGCAAGGAGATCAAACCAGTCACTCCTAAAGGAAATCAACCCTAGATATTCATTGGAAGGACTAATGCTGAAGCTGAAGCTCTAATACTTTGGCCACCTGATGCAAAGAATGAACTCATTGGAAAAGACCCCTATGCTGGGAAAGATTGAAGGCCAAAGGAGAAGAGGGCAGCAGAGGATGAGGTGGTTCGATAACATCACCAACACAATGGACGTGAATTTGAGCAAACTCCAGGAGATAGTGAAGGACAGGGAAGCCTAGTGTGCTGCAGTCCATGGAGTCGCAAAGAGTGGGACGTGATTTAGCAACTGAAAATATCAACAAAGTGTATTCACAATGTTGTGCAACCACCAGCTCTAATTTAAAAAATTTTCATCACCCCATAGAAACACCCACAAGTAATTATTCCCAATTCCACCTCTTCCCATCCCCTGATAACCTTTAATCTTTTTGTATCTATGGATTTCCCTGTTATGGTATATCATGTAAAGGGAATCATATAACACATGTCCTTTTGTGTGGATTTTTCTTAAGACATTTTCAAGGTTTATCCAAATTGCAGCATATGTTAATACTTCACTCCTTTTTATGGCTGAATGACATTCCAGTGTGTGTGCATATGTGTGTGTGACAATTTGTTTTTCCAGTCATCCATTAATGAACATTTAGACATTTTGATTTCCACCTTTGGCTGTTATGACTAATGCTACTATAAACATTTGTGTACAAGTTTCTGTGTGGCCATGTCTTCATTTCTCTTGGGTATATATCTAGGAGTGGAGTTGCTGAGTCACATGGTAATGCTGTAATATTTTGAGGAACCTCCAAACTTTTCCATAGTGGCTGTATTAACAACTATTTCTCGAAATTGCTAAGGCTTGTATTTCCTTTTTTCTTTTTTTTTTAAATTAAAGCCATCCTACTGGGTGTGAAGTGATAGCATTGTGGTTTTGATTTGTATTTTTTTCAATTCCTTTATTCATTTTTAAATTGGGTTGTTTGTTTTTATTGTTCAGTTGTAGGAGTTCTTTATTCTAGGTATTAACTGTATATGTGATATATGATTTACAAATATTTTCTCCCATTCTGTAGATTGCCTTTTCACATTTTTGATAATGTTCTTTGATGCAAAAAAAGTTTTAAATTTTTATTTAGTACAATTAATTTTTTTTCTTTCATTTGCTCATACTTTTGGTGTCAAGCTTAAGAATCTGTTGCAAAATCCAAGGTTATAAAGATTAGCCCCTATTTTTTTTTCTAGGCATTTTACAATTTTAGCTCTTAAATGTAGGTTGTTGACCCATTTTGTGTCACTTCATGTATATATGGAGTGAGGTAGAGTTCCAGCTTCATTGTTTTGAATGAGGTTATCCAGTTTTTCAGCACTGTTGGTTGAAGAAACCGTTCTTCTCCACTGAATGGTCTTGGCACCCTTGTCGAAAATCAATTTGCATAGATATTTGGGTTTATTTCTATATTTTCAGTTCTATTTTAGGCTGTATTTCTATTAGGCCAGTACTATATTTTTTTGACTATTCTAACTGTGTAATAAGTTTTGAAATCAGGAAGTGTGAGTCCTCCTTTTTTTTTCACTACATTCAGTCACAAGTCTGGTCTGACTCTTTGCAACCCCATGAACTGCAGCTTTCCAGGCTCCTCTATCTTTCACTATCTCCCAGAGTCTGCTCAAACTCATGTCCATTGACTCAGTGATGCCAGCCGACCATCTCAACCTCTGTCACCCTCATCTCCTCTTGCCCTCAATCTTTCCCAGCATCAGAGTCTTCTCCAATGAGTTAGCTTTTTGCATCAGGTGGCCAAAGCATTGGAGCTTCAGCTTCAGCATTAGTCCTTCCAATGAATATTCAGGGTTGATTTCCTTTTCAGAGTGACTGGTTTGATCTCCTTGAAGACCAACAGATTCTCAAGAGTCTCCTCTAGCACCACAATTCAAAAGGATCAATTCTTTATCATCCGCCTCTCACATGAGTACATGACTGCTGGAAAAACTATAGCTTTGACTATACAGACCTTTGTCAGCCCAGTGACGTGTCTGCTTTTTAATATGCTGTCTAGGTTTGTCATAGCTTTTCTTCCAAGGAGCAAGTGTCTTTTGATTTCATGGCTGCTGTCACCATCTGCAGTGATTTTGGAGCCCAAGAAAATAAAATCTGACACAGTTTGCACTTTTTCCCCATCTATTTGCCATGAAGTGATGAGACTGGATGCCATGATCTTAGTTTTTTAAATGTTGAGTTTTAAGCCAGCTTTTTCACTCCCCTCTTTCACCTTCATCAAGAGGCTCTTTCCTCTTCTCTTTCTGCCATTAGAGTGGTATGATCTGCATATCCGAGGTTGTTGGTATTTCTCCCGGTAGACTTGATTCATCCAGCCCAATATTTCACAGGATGTTCTCTAAATAGCAGTTAAATAAGTAAGGTGACTATATATAGCCTTGATGTACTCCTTTCCCAGTTTTGAACCAGTCTATTGTTCGATGTCTGGTTCTGTTTCCTCTTGTCTTGCATACAGGTTTCTCAGGAGATAGGTAAGGTGGTTTGGTATTCCCATCTCTTTAAGAATGTTCCGGTTTGTTGTGATCCACGCAATCAAAGGCTTTAGCATAGTCAATGAAGCAGAAGTAGATGTTTTTCTGAAATTCTCTTGCTTTTTCTATGATCCAACACATGTTGGCAATTTGATCTCTGGTTCCGCTGCCTTTTCTAAATCCAGCTCGTACTTCTGAAAGTTCTCAGTTCAAGTACTGTTGAAACCTAGCTTAAAGTATTTTGAGAATTACTTTGCTAGCTTGTGAAATGAGTACAATTTGTGGGAAGTTTGAACATTTTTTGGCATTGACTTTTTTGGGCAATGAAATGAAAACTGACATTTTCCAGTCCTGTGCCCACTGCTGAGTTTTCCAAATATGCTGGCATATTGAGTACAGCACTTTCATAGCATCATCTTTTAGGATTTAAAATAACTAAGCTGAAATTCCATCACCTCCACTAGCTTTGTTCATATTAATGCTTCCTAAGGCCCACTTGACTTCATACTCTAGGATGTCTGGTTCTAAGTGAATGACCACACCATCATGGTTATCTGGGTCATTAAGATCTTTTTCGTATAGTTCTTCCGTGTATTCTTGCCCCCTCTTCTTAATATCTTCTGCTTCTGTTAGATCCTTGCTGTATCTGTCCTTTATTGTGCCCATTTTTGCATGAGACATTTCCTTGGTATCTCCAATTTTCTTGAAGAGGTATCTAGTCTTTCCCATTCTGTGGTTTTCCTCTATTTCTTTGCATTGTTCGCTTAAGAAGACTTTCTTATCTCTCCTTTCTATTCTTTGGAACTCTGCATTCAGTTGGGTATTTCTCTCCCTTTCTCCTTTGGTTTTCACTTCTCTTCCTTTTTCAGCTATTTGTAAGCCCTCCTCAGACAATCACTTGGCCTTCTTGCATTTCTTTTTCTTGGGGAAGGTTTTGGTCACCGCCTCCTGTACAGTGGTATGAACCTCTGTCCATAGTCTTTCAGGCACTCTGTCTGTCAGATCTGATCCTTTGAATCTATTCATCACCTCTGTTGTATAATTATAAGAGATTTGATTTAAGTTATACCTGAATAGTCTAGTGGTTTCCCTTCCTTCAATTTAAATCTGAATTTTCCAATAAGAAGCTCATGATCTGAGCTACAGTCTGCTCCAGGTCTTGTTTTAACTGACTGTATAGAGTATCTCCAGCTGCAAAGAATATAATCAATCTGACTTTGGTATTGACCATTTGTTGATATCCATGTGTAGAGTCTTCTCTTGTGTTGTTGGAAGAGGATGTTTGCTATGACCAGAGCATTCTCTTGGCAAAATACTGTTTGCCTTTGCCCTCCTTCATTTTGTACTCCAAGGCCAAACTTGCCTGTTACTCTAGGTATTTCTTACTTCCTACTTTTGCATTCCAATCCCCTATAATGAAAAGGACATCTTTTTTTGGTGTTAGTTCTAGAAGGTTTTATAGGCCTTTATAGAACCATTCGACTTCAGCTTCTTTGGCATTAGTGGCTGAGACATAGACTTGGATTACTGTGATGTTGAATGGTTTGCTCGGAAATGAACCGAGATCATTCTGTCGTTTTTGAGATTTCACCGAAAGTAGTGCATTTCGGACTCTTTTGTTGACCATGAGAGCTACTCCATTTCTTTCTTACCCACAGTAGTATATATAATGGTCATCTGAATTGAATTTGTCCGTTCCCACTCATTTTAGTACACCAATTCCTAGTCCAGTTTACCTTGATTCATGGACCTGACATTCCAAGTTCCTGTGCAATATTGATCTTTACAGCATCAGACTTGACTTTCATTATCAGGCACATCCACAATTGACTGTTCACTTCAGCCCAGCCTCTTCATTCTTCCTGGAGCTCTTTCTCTGCTCTTCCCCAATAGCATATTGGACACCTACTGACCCCAGTGACTCATCTTCTGGTGTCACATCTTTTTGGCTATTCATACTGCTCCTGGGTTTCTCAAGGCAAGACTATTGAAGTGGTTTGCCATTCCCTTCTCCAGTTTTTTCAATATGGTTTAGGATACTTGGGGACCCTTGCAGTTACTTATGAATTAGAAGACTAGTTTTTCTATTTCTGCCCCCCCAAAAAAGACCATAGACTTTTGATAAGGATTGTACTGTCTCTGTAGATCACTTGATAATTGCGATCTTAAAAATGTTAAGTATTTCAATCCACGAATATGGAATGTCTTTCCATTAATTTTAGGTCTTCTTTAATTTCTTTCTGTAATGTTTTCTAGTTTCCAGTGGGCAAGTCTTTTCCCTCTTGGTTAAATTTATTCATGATATTTTATTCTTTTGGTGAAATAAGAAGTGGAAATGTTTTCCCAATATCTTTTTTTGGCATTATTCTTTACTCGTGTATAGAAAACTGATAGTGTGTGTTGACCCTGCAATTGTCTTGAATTCATTTATGAGCTCTAGTGGTATTTTAGTGGATTTTATGAGATTTTCTATCTACAGAATCATGTTATCTTTAAGTAGAGATAATTTTACTTCTTTTTAATTTGATGCCTTTTATTTATTTTTCTTGCAAAATTGCTCTGGCTAGGATTTATAGTACAATATTGAATAGGAATGATGAAAGTAGGCATCTGTGTCTTGTTCTTTTCCTTATGAAGACAGTTTTCAGTCTTTTACCAATGAGTATAATGTTAATTGTGGGTATACCATAAATGCTCTTTCTTTTATAAACAAAGTTTCCTTCTATTCTTAGTTTGCTCTTTTTATCATGAAAGGGTATTGAATTCTGACAAATATGTTTTCTATATATATTGAAGTAATCATGTGCTTTCTTCCTTTGTTTTATTAATGTAATGTATTGCATTGAATTATTTTCTTTTGTTGAACCACCCTATCATTCCTGGGGGAAATATCACTTGGTATATAATACTTTTATTATGTTGTTGGGTTTGGTTTGTCACTATTTTGTTGAAGACTTTTGCATCTATATTCATAAGGGATATGAATATAGATATCATAGGTCTGTAGTTTCTTCTGTTTTTATCTCACTTTACTATTAGGATAATGTTGGCGTCATAGAATGTGTTAGAAAATGTTGCTTCTTCTGTTTTTTGGAAAAATTTAAATAGGATTGACATCAATTGATCTTTAAAAGTTTGATTGAATTCACTGGTGACCATCTGGTCCAGGACATTTCTTTGATGGAAAAGTTTTTATTATTGATAGAATCCTTTACTTACTATAAGGTAGATGGGGTTTTCTATTTGTTCTTGAGTGAACTTTGGTAATTGTGTGTTTCTAGGAATTCATCTAGATTAGACAATTTGTTTTCATATATTTGTTCATACCGTTCACTTATACTACTTTTACTTTCTGTGAGGTTGCTAATAATGCCCTTGCTTCCTCCCCCCACCCCACCCCACCCCCACCCCATGCTGAGGCAAAGAAGCTTTCTAAGGAAATTCTGAGGGAAAGAAGGAGATTTCTCAGTGAAAGAAGATTTCTGAGGGAATTTTGAAGGAAATAAGCAGATTTCTGAGGGAAAGAAGGAAATAACAAGGGAATTCTCAAGAAAAGGAGATTTCTGAGGAAATTGTGCAGGAAAGAAAAAGATTTCTGAGGGACTGAAAGAGATTTCTCAAGGGAAAAAAGGGTTCAGAGGTAAACCATGACAGAACCTAGGATGTTCTGAGCTAAAACCTGACAGAAAGAAGAGGCTCCAGAGGAAAAAATCTGACAGAACCTAGAGTTGTGAGGTAAAATCTGACAAGCCTAGGACATTTTGAGTAAAACCTGACAAATGTAGGACATTCTGAGCTAAAATCTGACAGAAACTAGAGGGTGCTGAGGTAAAATCTGACAGAAACTTGATGCTTCTGAGGTAAAATCAGATAGAATCTAAAGAGTACTGAGGAAAATCTGACAGAACCTAGAGAATTTTGAGATAAAATAAGGCAGAACCTAGAGGTTGGATCATCAAAAAAACAAAAAGAGTTCCAGAAAAGCATCCACTTCTGCTTTATTGACTGTGTGGATCACAACAAACTGTGGAAAATTCTGAAAGAGATGGGAATACCAGACCACCTGACCTGCCTCCTGAAAAATCTGTATGCAGGTCAGGAAGCAACAGTTAGAACTGGATATGGAACAACAGACTGGTTCTAAATCGGGAAGGGAGTAGTCAAGGCTGTATATTGTCACCCTGCTTATTTAACTTATATGCAGAGTACATCATGAGAAATGCAGGGCTGGATGAAGCACAAGCTGGAATCAAGATTGCTGGGAGAAATATCAATAACCTCAGATATGCAGATGACACCACCCTTATGGCAGAAAGCGAAGAACTAAAGAGGCTCTTGTTGAAAGAGGAGAGTGGAAAATGTTGGCTTAAAACTCAACATTCAGAAAACTAAGATCATGGCATCTGGTCCCATCACCTCATGGCAAATAGACGGGGAAACAGTGGCAGACTTTATTTTGGGGGGCTCCCAAATGACTGCACATGGTGACTGCAGCCATGAAATTAAAAGACACTTGCTCCTTGGAAGAAAAGTTATGACCAACCTAGACAGCATATTCAAAAGCAGAGACATTACTTAGCCATCAAAGATCGGTCCAGTCGAAGCTATGGTTTTTCCAGTAGTCATGTGTGGATGTGAGAGTTGGGCTATAAAGAAAGCTGAGCACCGAAGAATTGATGCTTTTGAACTGTGGTGTTGGAGAAGACTCTTGAGAGTCCCTTGGACTGCAAGGAGATCCAACCAGTCCATCCTAAAGGATATCAGTCCTGAATATTCATTGGAAGGACTGATGCTGAAACTGAAACTCCAATACTTTGGCCACCTGATGCGAAGAGCTGACTCATTTGAAAAGACCCTGATGCTGGGAAAGATTGAAGGCAGGAGGAGAAGGGTATGACAGAGGATGAGATGGTTGGATGGCATCACCAACTCAATGAATATGAGTTTGAGTAAACTCCCGGAGTTGGTGATGGACAGGGAGGCCTGGCATGCTGCAGTCCATGGGGTTGCAAAGAGTCAGACACAACCGAGCCACTGAACAGAACTGAAAGTTTTCTGACATAAAATCCTGATGGTTCTGATGTAAAATCTGACAGAACTTAAAGGGTTCTGAAATAAACTGTGACAGAAACTAGAGGGATAGGAGGTAAACTCTGACAGAACATAGGACATTCTGAGGTAAACTGACAGAACTGAAAGGGTTCTCAGGTAAAAATCTGAAGTAACCTAGAATGTTCTGAGGTAGAATCTGACAAGCCTAGGACGTTTTGAGTAAAATCCAATAGAACTTAGTACATTCTCATGTAATACCTGACAGAAATGAGAAGATTCTGAGGTAAAATCTGACAGAAACTGGAGGGTTCTGAGGTAAAATCTCAGAGAACCTAGAGGATTCTGAGGTAAAATGTGATGGAAGCTAGAGTCCTGAGGTTAAATTGAAAGAGACCAGAGGGTGATAGGTAAAGTCTGACAGAACTAAAAGGGTTCTCAGGTAAAATATGACAGAACCTAGGGCTTTCTAAGTTAAAATCCGACAGAACCTAGAGGGTTCTGAACTAAAATCTGACCAGATTGTTCTAGGTAAAATCTGTCAGAAACCAGAGGGTTCTGAGGTAAAATCTGACAGAAAATAGAGGGTTCTCAGGTAAAATCTGATGGAAACTAGAGGCTTCTGCAGTAAAATCTGACAGAACCTAGAGGGTTCTGAGGTAAAATATGACAGATAGTAGACAGTTCTCAGGTAAAATCTTACAGAATCTAGGGAATTTTGCAGTAAAATCTGACAGAATCTTGTACTTCTGAGGTAAAATCTGACAGCAAGAAGAGGGTTCTGAGGTAATATCTGACAGAGACTAGGACATTTGTAGATAAAATCTGACAGAACCTAGAGGGTTCTGAGGTGAAATCTGACAAAGCCTAGAGGGTTCTGAGGTAAAATGTGGCAGAAAAGACAAGGGTTCTGAGGTAAAAACTGACAGAGCCTAGAGGGTTTTGAGATAAAATCTGACAGAACTTAGAACGCTCTCAGGTAAAATCTGACAGAGCCTGGAGGATTCTGAAGTAAACTGTGACAGAAACTAGAGGAATTTGAGGTAAACCCTGACAGAACCTCGGGCACTCTGAGGTAGACTTTGACAGAACCTAGAACATTCTGTGGTATACTCTGATAGAACCTAGAGGGTGCTGAGGTAAAATCTGACAGAGCCTAGGACATTCTGAGGTAAAATATGACAGAACCTAGACGGTGCTGAGGTAAAAATCTGACAGAACCTAGAGGGTTCTGAGTTAAAATCTGACAGAAAGTAGAGGGTTCTAGGTAAAATCTGACAAAATCCAAAGTGTTCTGAGGTAAAATCTGACAGAAAGTAGAGGGTTCTAGGTAAAATCTGACAAAACCCAAAGTGTTCTGAGGTAAAATCTGACAGAACCTAGAGGGTTCTGTGGTAATATGTGACAGAACCTAGGACATTCTAGGTAAGTCTGACAGAAACTTGAGGGTTCTGAGGTAAAATCTTAAAGAAACTAGAAGGTTCTGAGGTAAAAATCTTAAAGAAACTAGAAGGTTCTGAGGTAAAATCTGACAGCACCTCAAGGGTTCTGAAGTAAACTGTGACAGAAACTAAAGGAATTTGAGGTAAACCCCAACAACCTAGGACACTCTCAGGTAAACTGACAGAAACTGGAACGTTCTGTGGTATACTCTGACAGAACCTAGAGGGTGCTGAGGTAAAATATGACAGAACATAGTGGTTTCTGAGGTAAAATCTGACAGAAGCGAGAGGGTTCTGAGGTAAAATCTGACAGAACCTTAGGTTTCTCAGGTAATATGTGACAGAACCTAGGACGTTCTGAGATAAGTCTTATAGAAGTTTGAGGGTTCTGAGGTAAAATCTGACAGAACCTTAGGTTTCTCAGGTAATATGTGACAGAACCTAGGACGTTCTGAGATAAGTCTTACAGAAGTTTGAGGGTTCTGAGGTAAAATCTGACAGAACCTCAGGTTTCTCAGGTAATATGTGACAGAACCTAGGACGTTCTGAGATAAGTCTTACAGAAGTTTGAGGGTTCTGAGGTAAAATCTGACAGAACCTAGGATGCTCTGAGTTAAAATCTGCCAGAAACTAGAGGGTTCTGTGCTAAAATCTGACAGAAACCATATGGTTCTAGGTAAAATCTATCAGAAGCCACAGGGTTCTGAGGTAAAATGTAACAGAAACTGGAGGGTTCTTAGGTAAATTTTGACAGATCCTAGAGGGTTCTGAGGTAAAATCTGACAGATCCTACAGGGTTCTGAAGTAAAATCTGACAGAAAGTAGAGGGTTCTGAGGCAAATCATGAGAGAACATACTATGTTCTGAGGTGAATTCTGTCCCAAATTGGAGGGGTGTGAGGTAATATATAACAGAACCAGAGGGTTCTGAGGTAAAATCTGACAGAATCTAGAGACTTCTGAACTCAATCTGATAGAAAAAGGTTTCTCAAAAACCTGACACAAACTATTGGTTCTAAGGTAAAATCTATGAGAAATTAAGAGGTTCTGATTTAAAATGACCTAAGTAAGGAGGTCATGAAGGAGTTTTGTGTGATCTGAGGGTAAGAAGGAGATTTCTGAGGCTTTTTTTTGTGGGAATGGAGGTTATTTCTGAGGGGTTTCTATGTGAAAGTGGGAAATTTCTAAAGTTATTCTGAGGAAAAGACAGAGATATCTGAGAGAAAGTAGGAAATACCTGAGAGAAAGTTAGATATTTGTCAGGGAAAGGTGTTTTCTCAGGGAATTTTGCAGAAAATTCTGTATATTTCTGAGATAATTCTGAGATTAAGGAACAGATTTCTGAGGGAATTCTCAGAGATAGACATTTCTTCAGGAATTCTGTGGGAAAGCAGGAGATTTCTGATGGAAATAAGATCTCTTTAGGGAATTCTGAGGGAAAGAAGATTTCTGAGATAATTCTGAAGTTTAAAAAAAATCTGACTTCTGAGGGAATCCTGAGAAAAAGAAGGAGATTTCTGATGGAATCTGAGGGAAAGGAAGAGATTTTGAAGATTTCTGAGAGAAGGAATTTGAGAAGGGTTTCTGAGAGAAGGTGGGTGAGTGGAATTGTGCTTGAAGGAGAGTATGAGAGAGCTCTGAGAAAATGAGGTTGAGAGGAAATTCTCAGAAAATGAGATTTAGAGGGTATTCTGTAAGAAGTGTAACGCCCCTGCTTTTATTTGTAATTTTAGTTATATGTGCTTTCTCTCTCCTTTTTTTCAGTAGTGTTGCTAGGATTTATCAATTTTGTTTATTTTTTATTTGACGTTGTTGATTATTGGTTTTCCATCTTCTATTTCATTTATATCTGCTCTAATGTTTTTATTTTCTTTCTTCCACTGGTTTTGGATTAAGTGTGCTCTTCTTTTTCTAGTGTTAAAGTGCAAAATTCAGTTGCTGATTTGAGATCTTTCTTCTTTATTAATGTATATGTTTGTAGCTATAAATTTTCCACTGAGGTCCTCTTTTGCTGCATCCCCTAAGTTTGGTATGTTTTATTTTTATTTTCATTCATGCTTAAATTATTTTCTAATTTTTCTATCTTTTTCTTCTTTGACTCACTATTGTTAAGGATGCATTTGTCGATTTCCACATATTTGTTGATTTTCCTGTTTTTCTTCTGTTACTGACTTCTAGCTTCATCCCATTATAGTTCGAGAAGATAGTTTGTATGATTTCAATTTTTTTAATTTATGGAAAAATGTTTTATGTGCTAACATAAAGATGCTTCAGTCTATCCTGAAGAATCTTCCATGTGCACTTGAGTAGAATGTGTATTCTGTTATCATTGGGCGAAGTGTTTTGTATATGTCTGTTAGGTTTAGTTGGTTTAGAGTATTGTTCAAATCCCCTATTTCTTTTTTAATTTTCTGTCTAGATGTCTTTCCATTATTTAAAGTAAGGAATTGAGGTCTCCAACTATTATTGTAGAACTGTCTTTTTCTCCTTTCACTTCTGTTAGTTTCCTTCATATATTTTCTGGCTCTGTTGTTTGGTGTGTATATATTTGTAATTTTTAAATCTTATTGTAGCTTGACCCTTTTAACTACAAAATGTCTCTTGTACAATTTTTTTAACTTAAAATCTATATTATTTGATATTAGTATAGCCAGATCAGCTGTCTTTACTGCTATTTACATGGATTTGCATAGTGTTGATGGCAAAATTTAGATTATGATCTAGGCAAGTGACAGTGGTTCAAAAATAAATTTTTGTCATGTTATTGCTTATTCATTTATCTGAAGTTAGTTTAAAAGTGTCAAGAAATGTCTTATATGTGTATATGTATTTTCTTCAAGTGTGTGTACTATTTATTATAGAATTCATTTTTTTGAGATCATAAAATTGTTCATATTTATTTGTAGCTAAAAGCTGATACTATAAACTTTAGTTTACTGTATGTGTTATGTCCCAGTTACATTTATAGTCTACATAGTCAACTAAATAATAATCATACTAATTGCTGCTGGATTATCATATGTTTATGTACATGGGTATCATGTTTATGTGCAGGTGTATTGTATGTACATCCCTTTTAATGTATATTTAAAGTGGGCATCAAGTCAGTTTTATATCCATAATACCCAACAGACTTATATTTTGACTTCTAAGACTCTAGAAATATAGATCACATATACCTTTTTCATTTAAAATTTACTATAGGTCTTTATTTGTACAGTTCTGAGAGTATTGGCTACATGTGTGCCATGCATTGCTCTCCAGTTATAACACTATACAAAAATGAGGACATTTTGGTGATATCATTTTACAGAAGTAAATTGAGGGAGCTAATTCAATATCAATTTACTATACTTTTAAAATATCAGTTTCTCTTTAATTGAGAAAAAAATTCAGGTATAGGCTGTTAATGCAATATGATTTAGAAATATATGAATTTGATAATTTTTTTCCTTTTGTGAAAATTATTTTAAAGCCCATAATGTTTACTGACAAGATTATTTACATTTTAGAAGCACCTGCCATAATACTTTGCTAAAACAATTTATTATTGAAAGAATTCATGTGTATCTATGAGCAATTATAAGGAAGTTAAAGTTGCAGAATAATCTGTGAATGTTCTTACCTGTCCTTCTCTCCTTCAGAATTGTTGCTCATTGTTTTATTTCTCCATGTTGCTTCCAATCTTTAATCCCAGCAAACAAAAAAAGCAAGTCATCCTTATACATTATGATGAGGAAAAGAAAAATTTCATCAAGAAGAGATGAGATGTTAGTTAAGTATTCCCCACAACCATCAACTTTGTGCTCAGCACCATGGAATTTATAGTAAGAACAGAAATATAGAAAGTCAAAGACAACAATACAGAAATTGTTATTCAGTAAGCATTTAGCATATATGAACTATGTGAAATGTACAGTCGTATGTCTCATACAAGTAAGTTTGCTTTCCTGAAAAGGAAATAGGTTAGATGATGCTATTAAGTAAAGCAGAGGTTAAGACTTGAGTTCTAGAGGAAGACTGGCCATATTCAAAACCTGGCTCTACTGCTCTGATAATATAATTCTGGATAAACCACTTAATCTCTAAGCCTTGCCATTTTTGTCCATAGAGTAGGGATGATGATAGTAGTACATACCTCATTCAGTTGAAAGATGGTGTTAGTACATTTTCAATAAAAGCTTAGTCGTCTTGTAGCTAAAAGCTATTGAAAAAAGTATCTATTCATTAAATAATTGGGTGAAATGTTTGCTTTTAAAAACATGTTGACCAGGTCAGAAACTGTTGCATAAGTTGTGTGAACATTCATGTTTTTACATTTATTTGTTAATTTATATAAAAAACAATGTGTGCTTCTATAGTGTATTTGTTTCTAAAAGAATGTAATATAATTGGATATTACAAGTTATTTCCAGAAAGGAAAGAATATGATGAAAATCATCATAATTATCTATAAAGTTCCATTTATTAAATATTCAGCCTTTTTTCAAGTACTGTTTTTCTCATCAGGGTTTGATTGCAGCATTAAGGGGATACTTTAAAAAAGCCATTGCTGAATTGATTTTTTTGTCTTCCTCAGAGACAGTCTATGCTGAGTAGAAAATGTAACAGGTTTACTGATAATTTTCTTTGTTTACCTATTCTATGCACTGTTCCAGAAAGGAACAGTGTAAGATTTCTGTTAATGAGTTAGCTTGACTTTAATACCTGTCAATTCAGTAAAGGAGAAAAAGCTCAATCAAATCATATGTTATGTTGATAAAACAATATATTTGAGTTTTTTAAACAATTCCACTTCATGCATTTTTGCACAGGTCATACTATTTGAAAACATGGTCTGACTTATGCTTCTGTAGCTTTTAAGAGGAGCTGAATTCTGACTACCTCAAAAAATTATTTTGTTCAGCCCAGTAACACCTATTGAGCATTGAATAGATACCAGATAATGTTCTGGATCTGGTCTTCAGAAACAGATCAGGGACCCCAAAGGATGTTTCAATGAAATAATGTCACTTTAATGCACAAAATGGTTATCTCCTAGTTTTACTACATGTGTGATGCTTCTCAAATGTTTCCCCACAGCAATACTTTATAAAGCATCCTATACTTCTTTGGAGCAGCAGGCTTCACATTTATAAATATTTGTAATGATTATTGTTTTAGTAGAATACAAGTTCCAAGAAGAGAAGTCCATCTTATTCATTACTACATCCCCAAATTGTAACATCCCCAAATAACTGGCACTGAGCAAGTATTTAATACATTTTTATAACGTGAAGGACTTTCTGAAATTACTTCTGCTGGCTACCAGTCAGTGAACACACCTAAGGTGTGGAGCATAGTCCAATACTGCCTCTAACAACCAGAAAGTATCTTTGAAAGAATCTGTTTTATTTATCTTTAAAATTCATGTGACTTTTAAATTCTCATCCAACATCCATTTCTTTTAATATGTGTTTTTGTTAGTCCCCCGAAAAAGGGACATGTCAGGGGTATGCTGCATAGTTCTAAGGATACAGCTATGTGAGTGTTTTGGAACTAGAACTCTATTCAAAGTCTGTCTTGATTTTTTAGCAAATATCTTAAACTCAAGTTAGCATCTGAAAGATTGGTTTAAGAATATTTATCTTGACAATTTTGTTGTTTTTAAAAGAGCAAAATGCAAATATGCTTAAAGTATTTGGCATGCATGATATTTATTCACAAATTGGCTCCTTTTTCCCCTCTTACTATTAATAGAAAACTTCTAGTTTCCCTTCCAAGAACCTCAATTTATCTCTGGTTCTTTCCATTAAGTGTACATGGTCAATAACTGTCAATGAAGAAGTGAAATTACTCTTCATCTTTGATCCACAGTTACGGCTTTGCATCTAGAAAACAGAATTCTTTTATCAAGTATATTAAACATCTTGTAGATGAAAATTTTCTAGTGAAAAATTTTAAACAATGTCCACAAAGAAAAATTAAATTGAATTTTTATTACTACTTATTTAACACAAGTTTGCTTAGACAAGTAAGAATTTGTAGAATCTGTGCTTTATTGCATGGCACAGAAATCAGAAATACAGTTACACTATTATAGCGCGGTTTGCTGGGAATTGTGGGTGGTTTGTCTGGAATACGTGAAGATGTTTAGTGATTGTTGCAAGGAATCACAAAAGAGATCTTCGGTCCAAAGAAGACATCTCTGAAAAAGAGTAGAACATGAATTAAATCCAGCTGGAAATTAGCCCAGCAAAGACTAACATATATCTTAAAAATGGATAGTGATTTCCAGGATTTCAGACATAACTGTTTTTTTTAGGTGAGTAAAGTACAAAGAGAATGAGTGCCAAGACTTGCCACAGGAGCAACAAAGATCAGGAAGGTAATCAATTCTTCTACTTTTCCCCATTTGCCATTGACATTATGCTATCATTTATCGATAAAGAAAAGCAAAGACTCGGTGACTTCAAAACATTACAATCATACCAAAAAATTCACTTCTCTATTATGGGTGGGGATGGGCCATAATGTTTAAATCTACTGATAAGAAACAGAAGTTTAAAATTTTCTAGGGAAGCAAATAAATACATTTCTAGGTTTTATAGGGAAAGGTGAAATGTTGAGCTACTCAACTTTACTCTTGTTGGAAAAATCACTTAAGGTGATATATAAAAATGTGATGCTACCTTCTGTACTAATGTTATGTGTAATCGAAATATGACCCACAGGACTTGGAATTATTAAAGTGGGAAAATATGGATCAACTAACTAGGAAAATGAGGGCTGTTTGTAATAAAATGCCACTCCATTTGAAAAAATGCATGGAATAATATAAAATGATATGTATGTGCAAGGTAGTGTTATGATTATGGCTTAGTAGAAATATACTTAGCATACAATGTACAACATGATAACCATAACTAACACTGTGTATGTTAGTTAACATACACAGTGTATGATATATTTGAAAGTTTCTGAGATAATATATCTTAAAAGTTATCACAAGGAAAAGCAATTTTTTGACTATGTGAGGTGATTTGTGTTAACTGCACTTATTATAGTAATCATTTCATAATACAGTTGACCCTTGAACAACACAGCAGAAGGGGTACTGACCTTCTGTTCAACCAAAACTCCGTGAATGACTTTACAGTCAGTCCTCCATACCTGTAGTTCAACATCAGAGAATTCAGCCAATCATAGATGATATAATGCTATAGTATGTATTTAGTGAAAGAAATTTGCAGGTAAGTGTACCCATGCAGTTCAAATATGTGTTGTTCAAGGGTCAACTATCTATTTCTTTCAACTCATTGGGCTGTACACCTTAAAGCGAACAGTGCTGTATTTAACTATATCTCAGTGCAATTGAAAAAAAAAAAAGATACAAAATTTGTGTTTACAGGTTTAAAAAAAAAGAAATATACTTAGCTATTTTTTGCTACTGCAACAGCAGTAACCCAAAATCAGATAGAAACTACTTTCATTTATTCATACTTCTGTCTCATCCATTAACAATGGATGATCACAAAATTATAAAATAACTACAAGTACATTTCAGTAAATCAGTTTCAAGCCTTATAAGAAAATTTTAAGTATGATATTTTAATGTTAGGTGGCATTTCATTTATGTAGGGAAAGTTAAGTCATTTTATGGAGTCAGTTAACTTGAGTTCTTGATATCATTGTCTAATCAAGTGATTCTCACATTTTATGATGCCTCAGAATCACTTGAAGGGTTTAAACCATAATTGCTTTGCTTCCTCTCCATTGTTTCTGATCCAGCTGGTTTGGTCTGAGGCCCAAGGTTGAATTATATTTTTAACAAGAACTCAGCTAATACTGGAGCTGCTGTGCTGGGAACCACACCTAAGAACCAACTGGCTTGGTAGAAAAATTACCTGGTCCAAATCAGAAGTCTTGGGTTCTAGTGTCAGAGCTGATACTAACTAGTTATGTGGTTGGTGCTTGTCGTTTTACCTCTCTGCACCTTTCCCTGATAAAGCGGTTTTATCTGCCCTTTCTCTCTCACAGATTTCTTAGAAAAATGAAAAAACATGATGACATATGTTGAAAGTAACTTGGAAAAGCTAATTTCAGATGAAATAGGCAAGATCATAGTATTTGAGATTCCCCAATAACCAGGAAAAGATTACATTAAAATCAAGAGCTAAAAATCTTTATTGATTTATCTACCTTTGTATTATACTTAAAATACATCTACTTTCCAAGTTGGTAGAAACTTCAATTTAGTTAATTTCTGGTTAACTCATATATAGAACTAGAAAGTTTTTCTGTCGCTATTACCAAACTTTTCCATCCTGTTACTTGATCTGTTCACTGGGATCTTTTATCCAAAACCTTTTAATAGACTGGAGTGTTCTTAATTTGTCTTTCATTTAGCTTTACTAAAATCTGCCAAACTCTGTCTCTTAAATGAAAACATCCAGTTCAGTACATAATGTTGATGATCCTAAAAAATAGCTGAGATCTGAATAGGATTTTATTGAAAAGGGTGATAAGTTTCAGCAAACTGCTTGTGAAGGTTTCTTAAGAAAGTTGTTATGCATACATTTTACAACCATACATTTTGTGACTGCATTTCCTTACTTTGGGCAGCAGAGCAGTTCGCTGAAGTTGCAGTAACAGATCATCTCACATCCCTTCCCATCCCAGAAGTGATCCTGGACATTGACATCAATCTTCGTCAGGTCAGCTACTCCTTCTGGAAGACTGTGACAGTTGCGATCTTTTAGTATTTTTCTGTAGCAGGAGAGGCGGTTTGCAGGCATGGCTTGGAGTCCTAGCAGCAAAGTTAGTCCAACGGCGACAGCAAGTACTGTAAATTTCATTTTGGCTCTTGGCTCTGAGATAGAAGAAAACCCAAAATGTGTCAGTGTTTGTTTGTTTCGTAGGTTTTTTTAAAAGGATGGAGTTCATCTGAACGTAAAGTTCTGTAGCATCCTCATTAACTCTTAAATTGAAAGAGTCGGAATTGATTTTTTTCCTACTTTATTTGAATGTCTTTCTCAAAGTTTAATGACTATCTACAATAAAAACCACTTATTATATTTCTTTAAACTGACATGCCTGAGCTCTACAAAGAAATATTGAATGAGGGTTGTGTGAGGGAGGGAGAAGGAGAAAGTGGGAAGAGCCACTTGCATTTTCAAGTACTCAAATTCATTAAAATTTTTTTGTTTGTTGAGCTGTAATTTTCATACCATACAATTCACTTGCTTTACTTGCACAATGCAATGATTTTTGGTATATTTACAGAGTTGTGTAACTATCATCACAGGCATGGAGTTGTTCTTGCTTTTCATTTTTGACCATGAGGCATACGAAATCTTAGTTCCTTCAATCCAGGGATTGAACCCATGCCCCTTGAGTCTTACCTGCTGGACTGCCAGGGAAGTCCCCCAAATTCACTTTTTTCCCAGTATATTCAGTAGAGGAAAACGGCTTTTAAGATGATAAAACTGAAGTAAATTTCTACACATCATTGTGTACAGTGATTCTTGACTTTGCATATCCTAACAACATAGTCAAATAACCTGGACCCCACCCTGACAGAAACAAAAAGCCTACTAGTCCTGACACTGACAGATTATATTCTATAGATACATTTACATTTAAGTTTTTAAAAGTTTCAGACTTATTTAGGGGACTGATTTTTGTTGCATATTTTTAGTAATTTGTGAACACTTCTCCCACATAGGTTACATCTGAGCCTCAGTTGAAAGCAAAGGCTTGAATTCCCTATAAGAGACCTTAAGCCTGTCCTTAGACACCCACCATGATGGGGAACTCAATTGTTGACTAAATCCACATATTCCACTGATATAGTTCTAGTGTTTCCCTTCCTGGAAAATATTTTTCTGTGGCTTCCACCCATCAGTTCTAATTTGAACTCTTGTGGTCATACCAAGCAAGTTTAAATCCCTCTTTTAGTAGATAACACTTCAAGTATAGTATTTGTATGGAATATTCCAAAAGAAGGCAGAGTACCAAAGAATTGATGTCTTTGAACTGTGGTGCTGGAGAAGACTCCTAGAAATCCCTTGGACAGAGAGGAGATCAAACCTGTCAATCTTAAGGGAAATCAACCCTGAATATTCATTGGAAGGACCAATGCTGAAGCTGAAGCTCCAGTATTTTGGTCATCTGGTGTGAACAGACGACTCATTGGAAAAGACCCTGATGCTGGGAAAGATAGAGGGCAAAAGGAGAAGGGGGCGACAGAGGATGAGATGTTTGGATGGCATCACCAGTGCAATGGACATGAACTTAAGCAAACTTTGGGAGATGGTGAGGGACAGGGAGGCCTGGTGTGCTGCACTCCATGAGGTCTCACACAGTTGGGACTGGGCGACTGGACAACAACATGGAATATTCATGATCTATTGAATTTAGTTTCTGTGGCCTCCATATTAAACATGAAGAGAATAGAGGTTTTTGTAGTAAAGGGAGACTAGCAAGATAGTGGAGGAGCCAGAATCAGACACCACAGCCGTTCAGATTTCATCTTGTTGGCAGGTGCTGAAGTATCTTAAATGTTTGGTAGAATTCACCAGGGAGCCCATCTGGCCTTGGTGATTTCTGTTTTGGGAGGTTATTAATTATTGATTCAATTTCTTTAGTAGTTACAGATCTAATCACATCGTCTAAAGAAGGACACTCACTGCTTTTTATGAGTTTAGAAACTGAAAATACTTTCATACTATGACAGAGTTTTAGATTTTCTTTATTTCATATTCTGATTTGAATTAGTCATTTTTGGCTTTGCTTATATATTTTCTTAGAATTATAAATATTCAATTTAATTCTTACCCCCAAATACTAGCGAAAGGAAGGACCAAAAAATGAGATCTATTTCACTTTATATTTTTTTCAGATTTGAGAGAACAAGGTACTACAGTGTTGCATTACATCACAATCTAGTATAGATAGAATAATACCTTCCAATAATAATACCTTACACTTTGCAAATTGTAACATAAGTTGCATTTTTTTTAATGTAATTCTATTAAGTATTTAGTTCTCAGTTACTTCTGATTCAGGCCTTCTTTCCCCATAAGGTAATTGCCGTTAAAAAAAAAAAAGAGTTACATTTCCTGACATTTTTTTCAGATTACTCTTCAAAGAAGGGTAATTAAAACTCTTGTTAACTGAGCATTTAATATATGCTAGGAATCAGCACAGTCATTAAGCTTTAAAAGACATATTGAAGTCTAAGACGGAACTCTACTGTGCAAGCAAAGTTTTTTTTTTTTAACAGCTTTATTGAGGTAAAATTGACATATACTAAAGTACAGATATTAGAGGATACAGCTTGGTAAGTTTGGGCACATGTTTGTTCCCATTATACCATCACTATAGTCAAGATGGTGAGGGGATCCATCAGCCCTAAGTTTTCCGCTGCCCTCTTGTCATTTCTCCATCTCACTCATCCCTGCCCCCGACTCCCATCCAGACAACCAGTGACCTGTTTTCTCACCCGAGATTAAGGTGCGTTTTCTCCAGTTTCATATAAATGGAGTCATAAAGTATGTATTCTCTTTTTATCTGGCTTTTATCACTCAGTATACTTACTTTGAGAGACATGTATCTGTCCATTGCCTGTATCAATAGCTGACTCCTTTTTATTGCTGAGAATTATTGCATTATGTATGCTATAAATTGTTATCCATCCATCTGTTGATGGATATTTGAGTTTTTTTAAGTTTCAGGCTGTTGCAAAGCTGTTATGAGCACGTGTGTACAAGGCTTTGCAAGATCATAGCTTTCATTGTGTGCATGTGTGTGCGTGCTCAGTCGTGTCTGACTCTTTGCTACCCCATGGACTGTAGCCCACCAGGCTCCTCTGTCCTTGGGATTTTCCTTCTCCAGGGGATAGCTTTCATTAGTCTTGAGCATATACCTGTGAGTGGAATAGGTGGGTGTATGTTTTACTTCTGAAGAAATTGCTAAATTGTTTTTCCAAAGTGGTTGTACCATTTAAAATTCCCACCAGCAGCCTGCAAGAGTTCCAGTTTGTCTATGTCCTCTCCAACACGTGATATGGTCAGTATTTTTAATTTTTACATTCTGATAGGTGTCTTGTGGTTTTAGGTAGCATTTCCTCAATGATTAATGGTATTAAACCTCTTTCACATGTTATCTTCATCTGTGTATCTTCTTTGTTGACCTGTCCAAATCTTTTCCCATTTAAAAAAAGTGGATTGTGTTCTTGAGTTGTGAGGGTTCTTTGCATATTCTGAACACAAGTTCTTTATTAGATATATACTTTCCAAACATTTCCAAACATTTACTTCATCTATGACTTTCCTTTTCACCTTATTTAAAATAAGCAAATGTTTTAAAATTTTAAAAGAAGGAAAAGTTTAAAATTAATGAAGTATAATTTCTCAGTTTTTTAAAATGTAATGTGCTTTTGGTGTTATTTCTAAAGTGACAAGGGCTTCCCAGGTGGTGCTAGTGGTAAAGAACCTACCTGCCAATGCAGGCGACATAAGAGATGGAGTTCCATCCCTGGGTGGGTAAGATCCCCTGGAGGAGGGCATGGCACCCCACTCCAGTATTCTTGCCTGGAGAATCCCATGGACAGAGGAGCCTGGCGAGTTATAGTCCATGAGGTCACAAAAGAGTTGGACACAACTTACTGACTAAATGACAACAACATATAAAATAAATAACAAAGTCCTGCTCTAGAGCCCAGGGAAGTGTACTAAATTTCTTGTAATAGCTTATAATAAAAAAGAATCTGAAAAAGAATATATAACTGAGTGACTAACACAACATTGTAAATCAACTATACTGTATTTCAACAACAAGGAAAAAATTTCTTAATAAAATTCTGTCTTCCTTCACAGATTCTTAATCTGCCTTTCTTGCTCTAATTTTCCATGGAATTTATAAACCTCTAAATTATTATAAAATATTCTTATTGTGTCTCCCCCAAATTGAACGGAAGCTCCAGGAAGGCAGGCTTTTTTCTGATATGTATCCCAAGCACCTTTAACAGTGCCTGTCATGTTAGTGAAAGAATAAATAACACATCCTCATCTCTAGATGCTTACAGCCAGAGAAGGATGAGTCTCTCAGATTGCTAAACTCAGTAGCTACTTGCAGAGGGCTGTTTATAACTGGAAGAGGTTAGTGAGCTGCCACATCCTTAAATTTGCATGTCATCAGGCACTATTGTTTTAATTTAAATAAATTAATTCATTGTATTTAACTTTTTCAAAATAGTCTGACTTTAAAATGTACATCCCAATTTCTGGTTTTTGTTTGTTTGCTTGATTTTTGTCAAAACTAGCATTTGTTCTGGATGACTAGCCCATACCTGACTTAAAAATATATATATTTCTATGTATGTGTACAATTATGAGACGATTCAGCAACAAACATCACCTGCCTTTTCTGTAACCTCCCTCCCCTGATTCCTATCTTTCAAAAGGTTGGGAGTATGGCGAGGAGTTGGGAGGAGAGCTGTAAGCTCTTTTTAATCTTTTTGCCTTAATGTGTTAGAATTTTTCTGTTACTTTAGATTGTTGGCATTTTTCATATCTTTTTGAGCTTTGATCTTCCTAGTTGACTATGTAATCATGTACTTATTTTTGGTAATCTAGCTTAATTTCGTCTATTTCTTGTGACTTTTGAACAAACTCATTCATTTAGCCAACTTAGGCTCCTATTACCTTTCTTATATTTCCCACATTTCAGTGTAGTTGGTTCTTAAGCTCATCCCATGACTGTTAACCTCTTATGCTTTCTTTCTATTAGATGGTTCTAATGAGAGCCATTTAGATTTTTTTAAGAAAAATTATTTTTCTAAAAAAATAGTAATACTTAGCGTAAGCATGGAAAATACAGAAAAGCACAGATAGAATAAAAATCAACTACAATTTCAATGTGGAGAGGACAGTTGTTAACCTCACTTAGGACTTCTAATTTTTTTTTAATTGTGATATAGCTGCTTTACAATGTTGTGTTAATTTCTGCTGTACAACAAAATGAATCAGCCATACATTTGCATATATCCACTCCACCTGGGCCTCCCATGCAGTGGCAAGGATGTGAGAAGGAGAAATGGAGATGGCCAGGGACACTGGGAAACTAACATTTATGTTCTGGGTGGGAAGTATGTCGGAGAAAGAAGTTGATGGAAGAGATGAGGTGAGAGAGAAAGACTCCAGGATGCCTATTAGGTTTCTGACCTGAATGGTACTGACATTTATTGAGCAGAGGGGGATTTAAGAGTAAATTTCTGGACAAGTTAATTTGAGATGCCCATCAGATGTGAAATGAAGATGTTGAGTAGACAGCAGAATGCAAATCTGGAGGTAATGAATTTGAGGGTCATGGGGATGTTTACTGCTAGTCTTTGTCGTAGTGAGACTGCAGGGCAGTGAGTGCAGACTTGGGAGAGAAGAGAGGAGGGCGGAGGCCTGGGCCAGCCTCTGTGCGGGGCCTGGAGGAGGCAAAGCCCGTTCCCTGGAGGCAGGGAGTGCACGTTCTCCTCCTCCCTCATCTCAGAGGCCTGCTTCCAGGCCAGGCTCACAGGATGGGCTCACACAGCATCCGCTGAAAGAAGGAACAAGTAAATTGCTAAAGAAGGCAGCGGGTATGTTGCCACACCGCGTGCCTCTCTGGCTGTGTCCAGGCCAGAGCACAGAATGGTGTTTCTGTCTGCCTTAGTCACATACTAGGGTGGAAAGTTCCACACCTGGCAAGTAGTCGCTTGAAGCTTTTTTTTTTTTAAACACATTATAAATTACCTGTTTGAACTGAAGTCTTCTCTTCTTCCTTTACTTAAGTACAGGTAAATAGCTTTAACTATTATTCTGCAAGTGGGGAAATGTCTGACCCAGTATGTTCCCATGATACACTGGTTGGTTTTTTCATTAAAAGACACTGACCTTCATCCTTAGCAATCCATCAAGACCATATACTTTCAAGTGCCAACAAGAGTGAAATTATTTTGACCAATTTGAAGCAAATCGCTCTCTTTTTCCCCCTCATTCTGTTGAAAGACGTGCCCTTTAAATTCCTCCTGGAATACATGCAAATTACAACAGCAAATAAAGCTAAAAACTGAACATCTGAGGAAATAACAAGAGATCTTTAGAGAGTTACAGATTGGTTTTTTTTTTTTATTCAATTTTATGTAATTAACATTGTTCCTAATGTTGTAAGATGTCATTCCTATCCCAATAGGATAGTGGCATTATTTTTTACAATAAAGTTATATTGTATCTCATTTTATGTGTTTAATAATTGATATTAACAAATACAGTTCAGATGAAAAACCTCAAAAAATATAGATCACCTGATAAATGTCTGATTAATCATAACCCTGGATAAATTTATTTTTTTGAGCATTTTATTTTGTATTGGGGTGTAGCCAATTAACAATGCGGTGAGAGTTTCAGGTGAACAGTGAAGGACTCAGCCGTACATGTACATGCATCTGTTCTCCCTCAAACTCCCTCAATAGTGGCCTTATTTTCAAAGGATCAATGCAGACGATATAGGGCTGTAGGCAAGATGTTTCCGGTTAAACAATAAATCACTGCCACCATCATATAGGGAGGGGATTGCAAATGTTGGTTGTGTAAGGGTATTTGGCACCAGCAAGCTTCTGAATGGTTGAACTTAAGGGGAAACTGAAAAAGAAAAATTATCTCATTTAATGGCCAAAACTTGCAGGGTTATGTCGTGAAAGCGTTCAGACCTTCAGGGAGCAATGCTGCTGCAGACAGCTGATGTCCGTTCTAGAAACTGGCATTAAGAGAATGGGATGAAGCAGAATTGATGAATTAGACAGAAAGGGCAGCCCTTTTTATGATTCCTTTTGTAACACGGCCAGAAAGAAGTGAAGGCTGCAAAAGCAAATGAAAATTCCAACCCAGAGCTTGACATTTAAAATATCAAAATTACAGTTGGAAGAGAAGAAAACTGCCATCCAGTCCATGATGTTTTCCATTCATCTTTCCTGGCCGATGAAAATCAGTGATTTTTTTTTTTTATTTACAATTCCCTCTCTTTCTTATTAACTGTACCAGAAGAGATTTATATTGGAATGACTGAGCACTGAATTGAAACTTCTCAAAGTGTAGGTTAAAGGAACAGAAGTGGTATTACAAGGTGAATAAGCCTTCCAAGCATCTTTAAAACAGACACAATCAGCTCCAAGAGACCCTCATCAGTGGAAAAACAAAGTCCACATCCGTCCTGAAGGTGATCTGCCTTGGAGCATCTCAGAGGATGCTATGAATATGCCGGCTTGCATCATTCTCATTATTTCCCTGAAATCATCATCACTGCAGCATTTGGGAGAGCTTTTCACAGCTTGTGTAACTAAGTGAAGGACCTTTAAAGAGGAATTTTCATAAGTCCCAAAGGGGAAAAGGGTTCCCTGTATTGTAGCAGTACAGACACTGTTGTATTCCATCCTGAGGGTGCCCAGGATAAATTCCATGAATTCCCTCTTTGTCTCACATATTTATACCAGTTTCTTTATAGGAATCAGGATTTTCAAAAGCAAAAAAAAAAAAAAAAATTGCTTTCTCACCGTTTATATACTTCATGTAAAGTAGGAATATAGGAATACAGCTAGTGCCTCGAAAAGGAGCTCATATACTTCCATCAGTCTCACATAGTCCTGAGCAGTGAAATTGTGGGGCCAGATTCAGAGTAGATGGGGGGCTTTAATAAGGACCAGCAGTAAGGGAGCTGCCTCCTTTTAAGCCCCCAATTAAATGCCTTTCCTGTTAAGAAATGTACATTTTCTCTTCTCTTTTCATCTGATTCTTTCCCTCTAACCTGGGAAGTATCATTTTTCTCAAAGTGCACACATCACCTCCTCTGAGGCTTTCTCCATCTCCCTTTCTCTTCTGACTCAGACACAAAAACACTTCTGCCCTATTCTATAGCAGTAGTTTGCAGTAGAATCAACTACCTAAAATGATTTTTAAGGAAAAAAGTACATACCCTTTTTCTTCTTCTTTCCTTTGGTCTTCTTGGCAGAGGAATCTCCTTAAATGCTCCAACTCACTGGGTGAGTTTGGGCAAAAGGAGAAAAGAGGAGGTGCTGGAAGGAGGTTACAAGTGGACCTTTGTCTGCTTCATCCCTCGCCAGCCCGCCTGCCAGGCCACTGCAGCCAAGACGGGCTAGAAGGCGGTGGGGAGAGACGGGGCTGCGAGACGGAGAACGGCCCCCTAGACTCTTCCAAACCAGGTGGGAGTGAACTAACAGCTTCTTGACAGAAGGAAATAGCAGGTCTGCACAGGCACCTCAGGGAGGCGGACTGTCAGAGCAATGAAGTGTAGAACCTGAGGCACTTACAGAGAGCACAGAGTGATTTTTACCTTAGGGCATGTGTGTGTGTGTGAGAGAGAGAGAGAGAGAGAGAGACAGGCAGGCAGAGAGCACAGAGTGATTTTTACCTTAGGGCGTGTGTGTGTGTGCGTGTGTGTGTGTGTGTGTGTGTGTGTGAGAGAGAGAGAGAGAGAGAGAGAGAGAGAAGGGCAGAGAAAGCAGAGGGGGTGGGGGGGAGAGGAGCAGGAGGAATGGCCACTGTGATTTAGGAAGGCGGTTGGCTGAGGATCTTTTCCCTTTCACAGTTTCTTTGTGTGTTTTTGCCAAGTTTTCCTCACCATCTAGATGTCTTATTTTCATATGGGTTGCAGAGCTGGACACGACTTAGTGACTGAACAACAACCATCCCGGCTTACCAGGTCCTCACCCAAATGTTATCCATCACTGGAAAACAAAACATAAAATGACTGAAAATGAAATCTATTCTGTGCCTCAAAATAAAGGCATGAAAGGAATTTCATTCTGTTTGGAGTGAAGTGGAATTGTAGCATCTGTTAACTATCCTTTAGTCATTGTTGTTTTAATTCAATTTTGAGCAGAGTTCCAGGAGATAGAAAGATTATTATAGAGCAGGATTATCTGGATGAAGAACAGGGGGGAAAGCATTCCTGGTTGTATCGAAAACCCAAATGAACTTTTCAGCCAACCCAGTGTGTATGTCTGGGTGTGTATGTTTTATATATATACATATATATACATATATATGTATATATATACACATATATATATATATCAGAGAAGGAAATGGCAACCCACTCCAGTATTCTTGCCTGGAGTATCCCAGGGACAGGGGAGCCTGGTGGGCTGCCATGTCTATGGAGTCGCACAGAGTTGGACATGACTGAAGTGACTTAGCATGCCTGCATGCATATGTATGTATATATATATATATATATATATATATATATATATATGTTATCACTTTTATGTCCAATCAAAGTTTATTACAAATAGAAAGTGTTAGTCACTCAGTTGTGTTCAACTCTTTGCTACTCCATGGACTGCAGCCTGCCAGGCTTTTCTAAGTTCATGGAATTCTCCAGGCAAGAATACTGGAGTGGGTAGCCATTCACTTCTCCAGGGGATCTTCCTGACCCAGGGATTGAACCTGGGTCTCCCACATTGCAGTCAGATTCTCTACCATCTGATCCACCAGAAAGAAAGTGAAGCCGCTCAGTCGTGTCAGCCTCTTTGGTACCCCATCGTCTGTAGCCTGCCATGCTCCTCCATCCATGGGCTTTTCCAGGCAAGAATACTGGAGTGGGTTGCCATTTCTTCCTCCAGGGGATCTTCCCAACCCAGAGATCAAACCTAGGTCTCCCGCATTGAAGGCAGATTCTATGCTGTCTGAGCCACCAGGGAAGCCACCAAATAGAAAAATCCCCCAAAGTAATGACAGTGCCAGTTCATGATACAGAACTTAAGCATTTGTTAGAAGTAATCAATATTAAATTTGAAAAGCAGGCTGATTAGTATTTCCTAAAAAACAAGTAACAGTAACAGCAAAATGCTCCCAATCAGGGAAAGTCTCGGCAGATGTTTTAGGTATAAGTAATTGCAGACATTGGACATCTTAAACTTGTGGGGAAAAAATGGGAACATACGTAAACTGTTCCCCTGATTCCCACCTGGGAGCTTATGCCTGCGCCCAGATTTAGGATATGCTGCTGTTCCCTAACCAGCCCCTTTCTCCTGTTTCCTCCAGGCTTAAATCCTTCTGGAGTGGCTGAGGGTGAGGTGTAGAGAGAAGCAGCCTCAAGTTTCAACCTTCATAGGTCCCCTCCCAGGAGAGAAGGAGGACCTGTTTTAGGTGAGTATCTTGACAGAAGGATTTTCACAATAATGAAGCTAATTGAAAACTAATTCACAGTATATTTGTTGACATAATAATGAGCTACAGACAAAATCGCCTTTGAAATGGTCCCTCAAAATCTTCCATCTGTTAAAAAGAAACAATTAACCTGTTTTATTAACTTAATTACTTTTGAGCTCCGTATAAGAGTATTCTTTTTGATGAAAACTGTTTAAAGTTTCCTCTGAACCTGGAACGTTTGTGCTGAGAATGGCTTTTGTAAGTGGATTGAACAAGATAACCTCTAGTACCCAGATTTAGCTTTCTGCTACTGCAGAGAAACAGGAAAATTGACCCACTGAGGAGCCTCCACGAGGCCCAGAGGAGACAGCAGAATTAATCACCGAGGGGCTGTGGCCTGTGATGTCAAGCTTATGCCACTGTAGCTGCAGGAAGGGACCTGCTTCCCAAAGGCCCTCCTGTTGGAATTAGGATGCACTTGGGAACTGCTAGGACCCCAGACAGGCAGCTGTGACTGTAGTGGGGCTCAGGGGAGAATCTTCCTGCTCAGAAATTTTTCGTCAGAAGAGCAAATACACAATCTCCTTTGCCTGGGTGTACACAGCAATGCTCCCTGACCTGTAGAGGTGGTGAGCAGCCTTTTGGATCTGATCTTTATTTTTAGTTTTTGAATACACTAACTTACTGTTCAGGTTGTTTCAAAATAATCCCTGGTGTCTCAGACAGTAAAGAATCTGCTTGCAGTACAGGAGACCCAGGTTCAATCCCCTGGAGTAGGGAATGGATTCCCACTCCAGTATTCTTGCTTGGGAAATCCTATGGACAGAGAAACCTGGTGGGTTACAGTCCGTGGGGTCTCAAAGAGTCAGAAAAGCCTAAGCAATGAACACTTTAATAGTGAAATAGTTCGGTATAACAGCAATCACCATTTAAAGTATTTTATGTTTTTAAGTATAGCTCAAGGCACGTGCATGCTCAGTTACTCAGTTATGTTCAACTGTTTGCAGTCCCATGAACTACTCTGCCCACAAGATTCTCCAGGCAATAATACTGGAGTGGGTTGCTATTTCTTCCTCCAGGGAATCTTTCCAACCCAGGGATTGAACTCGCATCTTCTGCATGTCTCCTGTGTTGTCAGGTGGATTCTTTACCACTGAGCCACCTGGGAAGCCCTCAGATCAAAGAACACCCATTGCTTAAATGCACTTTGACATGATAAGACAATATTTTTTTATAGGCATCATTGACACCTATGAACAATAAATAGCCTAGTAGACAGATTAAGGTTTAACCTTTCTTTTCTTTGGTGGCTATTTAGAGATTTAAAAGAACAGATAACTCATTTCAACAGAAATCTGCTACTGATATTTACCTCTATATAATCTTCAGCTCAGACATCGAATGCCAAGAACAAGCTTTTGTTAGCTTGACCCCCTCCACCCCCAGCAATAAAAATTATCCCCAAACACATGTTTTTATTTTAGATATATTGATCTTCTAGTGTAAAGCTTGTCCCTTTAAATACCAGATGCAATCTAGGGCCAACAACCTGACTCCTAAAGAGTGAGAAGAAAGCAGAACCGAGAAATTTCTTTGAATTGTTTGGTGATTATGTACAAATTTTAAGAGGTCAGTCAATCCTGATACATGGAGCTAAACCTGCTGGCAAATAATCAATTACATTTCTCAGACACTGCAGTCTTTATCTTGTGACAAAAACTGATCTTTAAATATCATAGAAATAAAGTCAGAAAAATGGACCTCAGGAGAGAAGTGAATCGAGGAGAACTGGCCAGTTTTAGGAGCCCATGGAATATTTAGAATGAATGATCATGTTCACATGAAAATAAACCCGGGCAGGAAAGAGGCCAAAGAAAGAAGGAAACTTGAAAATGAGCCCTTTGGTTTCCTGGCAGTCTAAAAGAGGCCTTGGTCTGACAGTAAATGGAATCATAGCCCAGATCCCAACAATAATTGTGTGGTTTGTTGGACACAACCTACTTATCAAACCGAGAATAAGAAAAGGTTAAGTTGCCAACGGGTGTTCTCTGTCGACTCCAAGTGAGTGCTGAAGCCTCTACAAGCCTCTGGTCAGTTGGTAATGAGGACAATACCTGTATCAGCATTTTTAGTGATAAAAATGACATTGCCAAGTTTGCCAAACACTTAGACATCTTGGCTTATTTCACCCAGGCAAAATTCCTTCCTGAGGTACTTTTTCAGATGGGGAACTGGGGCTCCAAAAGGTCAAGCAGTGAGACCAAGTTTACCCAGCAGGTAAGCAGTGGAGCTGAGGCTGGAAAGAAGACAAAATTGTGCTGTTAGCCTGTTTGTTGCCTTGATAGGAGGAGGAGTGGAATAAGAGTGAGTCTAAAATTACAATGCAGTTGGAAATGGCAACCCGCTAGGGCACATTGTTTACATGCAGTGCCTTTTGCCCTCAGTTTTATAGGTTATTTCCAAAGTTGCTCAGGTCAGCACCTTTCTCTTCATCCCACCCTCTAGAAAGGTTGCTTTGTACATTTGTCATATAATTAGCTTGTTCTGTCACATTCTGCTTTCCATCCTGCGATACCCCAACCTCTTAAATATACTTTTTAAACTTGCATGCATTAAGGATCAGTCTTCATACTGTAAAGGTCAGTGGGTTTTGACAAACACGTAGTATTCACTATCCCCTATTACATTATAATACAGAATAGACTCATTGCCCTAAAATATCTCCTTGTTGTTCAGTCACTCAATCGTATCCAACTGTTTGTGACCCTATGAACTGCAGCACGCCTGACTTCCCTATCCTTCACCATCTCCCTGAGCTTGCTCAAACTCATGTCCATTGAGTAGATGATGCCATCCAACCATCTCATCCTCTGTCATCCCCTTCTTCTCTTGCCTTCAATCTTCCCCAGCATCAGGGTCTTTTCCAATGAGTCGGCTCTTCGCATCAGGTGGCCAAAGTATTGGAGTTTCAGCTTCAGCATCAGTCCCTCCGAATGAATAGTCAGGATTGATTTCTTTTAGGATTGACTAGTTTGATCTCCTTGCAGTCCAAGGGACTCTCATGAGTCTTCTCCAACACCACAGTTCAAAAGCATCAATTCTTTAGTGCTCAGCCTACTTTATGGTCCAACTCTCACATCCATACATGACTGCTGAAAAACCATAGCTTTGACTAGATGGACCTTTGTCGGCAAAGTAATGTCTCTGCTTTTTAATATGCTGTCTAGGTTTGTCATAGCTTTTCTTCCAAGGATCTAGCATCTTTTAATTTCATGGCTCCAGTTACCATCTGCAGTGATTTTGGAGCCCAAGAAATTAAAGTCTGTCACTGTTTCTCCTGGATTTCACCTATTATTCCTGGAACCCTGACAATTACTGATCTTTTCACTATTTCTATAGTTTTATGTTTTCCTCACTGTCATACAATTGGAACCCTAGAGTATGTAATTTGTATAGACTGGCTTCTTTCACTTAGCAATCTGTATTTGAGTCATTCATGTACTCTTAAGCTTTCTTAGCTTATTTCTCTTTATCACCAAATAATTTTCTGTGATACTGATATACCACAGTTTGTTCATCTTTTCACCTGTTGAAGAATATCTTTGTCACTTACAGTTTTGCATTTATAGATAAAAGTGCTATAAACATTTGTGTGCAGGCTTTGTATACACATACATTTTCAAATATTTTGATCAATGTCTTTTTAACATTTTTCAGGTTGATTGTAATTGTTGATTTATAATCAACTAACTTTTATATGGCTTCTCAAATATAGCTATTTGAAAAAATAATTTTCATATAATAAATCTGTTCAGAGTCAGGTATCATTTTCATAAAAGTATAAACAATGAGCCCATTAGTGTTTTATGGAAGAAGAGAGCTCTCAATATAGAGCAATTTAGATGTATTTAGATTTCATATTCTTTGAAATATGAGCAGGCATGTGGTCTGCTGAGGCCATTTCTTTTACATTGCAAACAGAGAAATTTATAGGTGTTAAATGAGCCTCAAAATTGTTCCTTTATTGCTGTAACCTCACTAATAAAACATGTTGAAATTTACACATTTGGAAATCCAAATAAAACCATTTGCAAGTTGAAGTAATAAATACAATAGGGTCTTAGATAACTAAAAGCAGCTCCCTTTGTGAATGTACTTATCAAGTAGGACACAGGAAATGCCAAGAAATAATAAGCTTTGGAAATATTTTTCCTGGATGTTTCATCTCTCAGTACATGGTATGTTTTACATATATTATAATCCTTTTAAAACATTACTTACTGGGAATTTCCTGGGGGTCCAGTGATTAGGACGCAGTGCTTTCATTTCTGGGACCCAGGTTTGATCCCTGCTCAGGGAACTAAGATCTATAAGCTATGCGTTAAAAAAAAAAAGTTACATCACTTACTATTTCATAGGGTATGGGCATGCATTAGAGTGGAAGGCAAATATGTTCACTGTGTGTGTTAATCACTCAGTTATGACCGACTCTTTGCGACTCCATGGACTATAGCCGGCCAGGCTCCTCTGTCTGTGGAGTTCTCCAAGCAAGAATACTGGAGTGGGTTGCCATTTCCTTTTTCAGGGGGTCTTCCTGACCCAGGGATCGAATTCAGGTCTCCTGCCTTGCAGGCAGATTTTTTACTGTCTGAGCCACGAGGGAAGCCAGTTATACATTCACTAAAATTAATCTAAAACATGATAACAATTCTACCCAAAAGCCTTTCTGTAACACAGTGTTCTATCAATGGCAAGTCAGTCTTTGCCTTTATTACTGGTATTCCAAAGAGAGTTCCTTTGGGAATGAATTAGCAAAAATTGTCCCCACATTGTGACCAACCTTTACTGAATTTTCCCACAGAATCCAAGTGACTTGTGCTGATTGGACCAGCAGCGCTGAAGTATAAAATATCCCACATCAAGAGAGCTCTAGCAGTGTATGCTATGTTTTAGTTTGTGTCTTAAGTTACTCGATGTAAAATATTTCAGAAAATGGTGTTCAAGTATCAGAATGAGGGATTTAAGGCCATCATACAAGTTCCATTTATTTCTCCTCTGCATAGAAATGACAACCTTTTTAGGGTCAGAAAATTAATGAGTCCAAACCATATTGGCAAATGCTGGAATTTTTCCCCCTGACCTAAAAGTTTTGGAGATTTCTCCACTAGGAATTTGACTCACTAAGAGGTGAGGACTAGCTTCTAGGAAGCTCATGGTAGGGTGGGGGATGGGGGGTGGGAAGAGGTGCTTAGGGTTTTAATTCAGTGGAAGAAATTCAGGAGAGAATTCTTGGGAACTTGATTCTGAAGCAGAACACACCTTATGATCCATCCAACGGGCTTCTATAGAGAGACCCTTTCCCTTTAATATGTAAAATTTTAGCAGGGGAAAATATCTTCTTCTATCTCTCTTTCACAAAAATATATATTTGTTTGTTTTAATTTGTTTTTGACTGGAGGAGCAGCAAGACATTGGCCCTCTGGATCTCCTTGGGTTATTCCCTGAATACTGTCGATGATGCCAATACAAGTGAGTTGATATTCATGTTTCTAATGAAGGAAGATTTACAAAGATTGTTCTCAGTATCCCCCACCATGTGCTAAATTGAACTTACCAAGAGTCTTCCAGGAGAGGGATCAAGGCCCTCTCCTCTTCCCTTCTGAGATTCAGCTTCTTGAGAACTGAGATGGCCCTGGCACTGCTAGCAAGAAAACGTAAAAGTTCCCCCAAGAAAAAAGAGGGAGTCTTGGTCAGGGGCTTGGGCTCCAGACCAGAGCCTAGAGGTTTGTGGGGGATAGTGTGTTCTAGATACAGTGTGCAGCTGTGGTTAGAAACCCAGTTACGCCCGGGCACCTTGGCAAAGTAGCCGTGTTTGTGGAACAGAGGCTGGCTGTGTGAGTGCAAATCCAATAGTGTTGACTTGGGATCCTGTGTCCTCAGGGGCACTCTGCTGCCTGCCTGGAGTTCTGAAGCAGAAAGGACAGCCTTTCAGCCCGACAGAACCAGTTCTCAACAGTGACACCACGTAGAAAGGATTAGAATCAGAACTAGTTTAAAAATTGAAGTATAGTTGATTTACAAGGCTGTGTGAGCAAAGTGATACAGCAAAGTGATGCAGATATGTGTGTATCTGTGTGTTTTGTATCCTTTTCCATCATGGTTTATTACAAGATATTAAATATAGTTCCCTATGCTGTGCAGTAGGACCTTGTTGTTTATTTTATATATGGTAGTTTGTATCTGTTACTTCCACATCCCTAATTTATGCCCCCACTTGGAAACCATAAGTTTGTTTTCTTTCTTTTTTTTTTTTAAATGTATTTTATTGAACAATAGCCGTGGCACACAGGCTTAGTTGCTCTGAGGCATGTGGGATCTTTCCAGGTCAGGGATTGAATCTGTGTCTCCTGAACTGCAGGCTGATTCTTTACTACTGAGCCACCAGCAAAGCCCTATTTGTAGACTTCTTTTTAAATTTATTTATTTTTAATTGAAGGATAATTGCTTTACAATATTGTATTCATTTCTGCCATATATCAGCATGAATCGGGCATAGGGATACATGACCAGTGTGAGGTAATACCTCACTGTAGTTTCAATTTGCATTTCTTTACTAGTTAGCGTTGCTGAGCATCTTTCCATGTGCCTATTGGCACTCTATGTATCTTCTTTGGAGAAGGGTCTATATTAGGTCTTCTGCCCATTTTTTTTGATTGGGTTGTTTGTATTTTTTAATATTGAGTTTTATGACCTGTTTGTGTATTTTGGAAATTAATTCCTTGTTGGTCACATTGTTTGTAAATATTTTCTACAGTCCGTAGGCTCTCTCTTTGTTTTGTTTATGGTTTCCTTTGCCATGCAAAAACTTGTAAGTTTGATTAGGTCCCATTTGCTTATTTTTGTTTTTATTTCTATTGCCTTGGGAGACTGTCCTAAGAAAACATTGGTATGGTTTATGTCAGAGAATGTTTTGCCTGTGTTCTCTTCTAGGAATTTTATGGTGTCCTGTCTTTTAAGTCTTTAAGCCATGTTGAGTTTATTTCTGTGTAGGGTGTGGGAGTGTGTCCTAACTGCATTGATCAGGTGCTCTCCCAGAAGAGCTTGCTGAAGAGGCTGTCTTTTCTCTATGGTGTGTTCTTGCCTCCTTTGTCAAAGATTAAGTGGACATAGTTGCATGGGTTTATTTCTGGGCTCTGTATTCTGTTCCATTGACCCATATGTCTGTTTGTGCCAATTCCCCGTTGTTTTGTAAAATCAGAACTTCTAATGGGCAGATCAGAGTTTTTTCTCTCTGGAACTTTGAAACAAGACTGCTGCCTTTGGACTAAGTAAATTCCCAGGTTGTGAACAATTTGGGGAATGGAGAGTCCCTAAGAGAGAGACACTGAATTACCTACAATGTGGAGGGATGGAGGCTTAAACAAATAATTAGAAAAATAGAGATGCCCAAATTTTGAATCCAAAACTAACAAGGTCCTACAGATTAGTATGCCAGTTCATTGTGACTCACCAAGAGCTCAAGTGTTTGCCAAATTTGTTTAACAGCTGAAAAAATATTTTTAACTAAGAATCTTGAGGGATGAGATTCTAAGGAACACCTGTTGGAAAATGCTTTTCGAATGGCAGAATTTTAGACACTAAATTGTGACAAAGGAGCGGTCAGTGTACAGCAGGAGTTCTTTCCTGGAGCCTGCCCTTACGATGCTGACCCATCTCAGGGTAGATCAGTCCGCCGTTCTGTGGAATTCATCACCGTGTTCTCATGCTCCAGCCTGAGGAGGGCAGAGCAGAGGGTGCTGACTTGAAGTCAGAGGCTTCTCCTGGGCTCAGTCTGTCCATCCTCGGCCTTTGAATAACGACCACCTACAATTCCTCACTGACCCTGGGTGTAGGGTGTTTTGTCCCTTCTGTTGTTGTGCATCCTTAGTGCCCAGACTCTGCCTGGCCCGATTTAGATGCTCACGAGCTGTGTGTTAAACAGAACTCCTGGCCCTCTGTCCTGGCAAAGTCACTAGCAACCTAACCTGGCATTTCTTTTGCAGAGTCTGTGATTGCACAGCAGGTCAGACCCTTTGGAAGGTTCAGGAGAGCAGCAGCGGCTGGGAACTCCTGATTGGGTGTGGTGGGCCCAGTCCTCAGCCACAGATGGAAAATGACATTTCACTTGTCAATCAAATGAAGCCAATATCTGCCCAAGTCTGGTCATCCTGGGATGGTGGGGAACAGGGGTTCAGTGAAGCCTTTACAGGCTCCACCAGCTGAGTCGCTATCCCCCAGCTTACCGCTGCCCAGTCTAATGTTGATGTGCAGAGTATTTAACCACTTATATGGCAAAATACATTTTATAAACACATGTATTTTAGTAAATCATTATAGAAGTAAAAACATTAAATTTTCCCTGTGTATTCTCTAAACTAAACTCATCCTGAAGCCACTTACTCTGTGATATAAGATAAAATCATCACCAAATCATTCTAATTATTTCTAAGTCTCTTATTGATGTTTAGAAATTTCTGGGTGGGGACTTCCCTGGTGGTCCAGTGGTTAAAACTTCGCTTTTCAAAGCAGAGGGTGCAGTTTCGACCACTGGTCAGGAAGCTAAGAGCCCACATGTCTCTTGGCCAAAAAAACCAAAACTTAAAACAGAAACAATATTGTAACAAATTCAGTAAAGACTTTTAAAATGGTCCACATCAAAAAAATCTTTAAAAAAAAAATACTGGTTGGGCTTGTGGTTGATAAACTCTCAGGAAGCTGAGCGCTACCCTTCTCTAAACTACAGTTCTGGGGCGGAAACGAGCTCTTCTGATGTCTTCCATGTGAAGTCAGTGGTCATTACCCCTGGGGCCAGGAGCTCATGGTAGTGGGAGGGTGACTGGGCAGCTGTCCCTTGTGTTCTGCATCAGCTGACCCTCGTGTTTTGCATGCTGGTGCTGCTCATGGAGCCTGTACCTGGAGCCCCTTTGCTTCCATCCCCACCTGCAGTGCTGTCCCCCGCTGGCCACCTGCCCACCTGGGCCCCTCCTGAGCGCCCACGGGGTCTGTGTCCATGCAGCTACCAACCTTGAGCTGCTTGGCTCATGGACCAGCGTCCCAAGTCCATTGCCACCTGCTGGGTGACCTTAGATGGTCATCTAGTGATTCGTGGTCTAACCTCAGCTCTTAATCAACCTTCAGGGCCATAGTTCTGTGTGTTAACCTGGAGGAACACCATGCCAGTGTATAGAGGTTGAATATTAGCCATGGTCTTGTCCCTTCTGAGTAGCTCAGGGTCCCGAGTCTTCTCCTCACCCCTTGCCTTTGGTAACCACACATCTGATCTCTTTTTCAATGCAGTTTTTCTTTTCAAGGTTCCCCGTGTGAGTGAGGTCATACAGTATTTGTCTCTCTGTGTATGACTCATTTCGCTTAGCACGATGCCCTCAAGTTCCATCCACGTCTTGCAAATGGCAGAATTTCCTTCTTTCTTATGGCTGAATATTCCATTGTGTGTGTGTATGTGTGTGTGTGTGTGTGTAGACCACAGCTTCTTTATCCATTTATTTATCAGTGACCACTTCAGTTGTTTCCATGTTCTGGCTGTTGTGAACAGTGCTGCTATGAACATGGAGATGCAGATATCTCTTCAATGTAGTGTTCTCATTTCCTTCAGTTATATTCCCAGAAGTAAAACTGCTGGATCATATGGTAGTTCCATTTTAAATAAACCAAAAGTAGAATTGGCCTGTTTTTAAATTGGATTATTTGTTTGAGTTTTTTTGGCTACTGAGTTATATGAATTCTTTATTGTTGTTCAGTCACTAAGTCATGTCTGGCTCTTTGTGATCCCATGGACTGCAGCACGCCAGGCTTCCCTGTCCTTCACTGTCTCCTGGAGTTTGCACAAACTCATGTCCATTGAGTCGGTGATGCCATCCAGCCATCTCATCCTCTGTTGCCTTTCTCCTGCCCTCAGTCTTTCCCAGCATTGGGGTCTTTTCCAGTGAGTCATCCCTTTGAATCAGGTGGCCAAAGTATTGGAGCTTCAGCTTCAGCATCAGTCCTTCCAGTGAATATTCAGGGTTGATTTCCTATAGGATTTTAGAATAAATTCTTTATATATTTTAGCTATCAATCCCCTACTAGACTTAAGATTTGTAAATATTTTTTTCCCATTATGATTATGTAGGATGTCATTTCATTTTCTTGAGTGTTTCTTTTGCTGTGCAGCCTGAATATTTTGACACTCTTTCTGCCCTGGGTAATATTTTTTTCCCCAATAGCTTGGGCGCTTAAGAAGAGATCTTTAATCCCAAATGGTTGAAGGAAAATTTTCTTAACACACCTGGGCACCAGAATCAGCCATTTGATGAGTCCCTTTGCTGTCCACCTGAAGCTATCACAACATCATTAATTGGCTATACGCCAATATAAAGTAAAAAGTTAAATACAAAAAAATGGAAAGGAGCAGCCATTTGAGCGAGACTGAGAAATGAATACTGAAGCTCCATGTGTGGACTGGGTCTGCATCTGGTGTTGGGGAGAACCTTCAGCTTAGGGGTCCTCTGGGGTCCAATGCAAGCACCCATTTTCCTCTCCATTTGTAGGCACAGTGCTGGATCTAGTGACATACCTCAGTGAGACTAAGTCTTAGGAAATTCATGGTTGGTTGTTATCAGGGCCTCCTGCCGCTCTGCAAACCACCCCTGTGGAGAGTGATGCACAATTTCCTTTAGGTTAATTCCATAAGTTGCATTTCAGAAAGAAAAAGTGACCTGACATCACAGGGAAACCACTTTTAGTTGCTCCATTTCCTGGAGCCTACAGCTTTTTTTTTTTTTTGGTACAGCTGGCAAAACGCCTGGGACAAGATGTATTCACGTCAAGTCAAAGCAGAGCTGTGTTCAGAGAAACAGATGGCCCACCTAAGGTGAAAAAATTACTTTCTTGCGGGGAAAGGCCGGGTGGTTTATTCACCTCTTCCTCTAGGAAGGCAGGAATGCGTGCAGGCAAAATAAACACAACACATCACAAGGGCATGCCACAGATGAACAGAATAACTGGTGCTGAGCCAGACAGTGAGAGGCATCGTCCTGCTCCAGGAAGGCTGCGGGAACTTGTCACACACTTACGAAAGTGCTCCCGGACCTGGAAAATCACTCCATCTGTGGAAGTAATAAGAATCAGGACATAAGGGGAGAGACCCTACAGTCCACTCTCTCTGAGAGCCTGTAATGACACGCTGAGAAGATGGGGAACGGTTAGGATGAGCCAGGCACAGACTCAGAAAAATGATTGAATGTGAACAGAGCAGAATTGTGTTGTGCTCCATTGGAAGAAACCCTGTCTGGGGTTAATGTGGCTGGAGGTATGGTAGACAGATAATCTGAGTTTGTTTAGAAAAGGGGAGACATGGAATGGGAATTCGTTGCTGGTTATCTAATACTCTCTGCAGAGGTTGTTATTCATTTGTTTAGTGGCTAAGTCATGTCCAACTCTTTGGGACTTCACGGACTGTAGCCTGCCAGGCTCCTCTGTCCATAGAAATTCTCCAGGCAAGTATACTGGACTGGGTTTTCGTTTCCTTCTCCAGGAGATCTTCCCCACCTAGGGACTGAACGTGTATCTCCTGCATTGGCAGACAGACTTTTTACCACTGAGCCACCAGGGAGACCCTAAATGCAAAATAGAAATATCAACCCTGCATATTAATGTCTTCTTTCCCTGACTGGGAGAGTTGGCAAGAGGACTAATAATGATGACTGTTGTAAAAATGATCTTGAAATAGTTGCTACATAGATAAAATAAGAGATGCCTTCACTTACAACTGAGATTTATGGAGGGTCTGTGAGATGGCAAAATGGGGTTTGCAATGCAAGATGTTTATTGCTCCCAGAAGCTGTGGCTAATCTCTTATGAAGCAAGGTTTCAGTTGGGTAGTGATTGAGTAATTAGAACAGAGATGCATTGTGTAACTCCTTCTTCCTCTTTATTTATTGTGATCCAGTGAACATCCCTAGTATCAAGCTATAGGCCAGCTTAATAGATTTGATTTTTGAATATCTCATATCATGAGAGCTCAACGGTTCTTGCAAAAAGTGCCCACAGAAAGCTATGGCCTTATATTTATCTCTGCTGATGCTGAGCTTGTCTGATAAATTCATACAAGGGCATCCTAACAGCCTTGTATTTAAAGGGAACAAGAACCTACATTTAACCCCCCTATCTTTACTTCTCATGGCTAAACTGTGAGACTGATATTATTTCCCCCTATGTTAAGAGTGGAATTAAGATGCAGAGAGATGTAGTAACTTTATCCAGGCAGTAGAGCACCTTCAAAGCTGAAAAAACATGCTCTCTTCTGCTCAGTTTTACACAGGAGAAGTGAGGTGTGGATGCAGTGGTTGTTCAGTTGCTCAGTCATGTCTGACTTTGTGACTCCATGGACTGCAGCACTGTCCTTCACTCTCTCCTGGTGGTATTTAAATGCATTCATAACATTTTGCATCCATCACCACCATCCTTCTCTGTAACATTTTTCATCGTATAAAACTAAAGCTGTATTTATACTAAACAATAATTCCCCCTTCCCTTCTCTCCCAGCCCCTGGGAACCACCAGTCTACTTTTGTCTCTAAGAATTTGACTACTCCTAGTACCTCATACATCTACTCATGTTCTCTTTTGGTGGCTGTTTGCATGGAATAACTTTTTCCATCCTTTTACTTTCATTTTATTTATGTCTTTGGATCTAAAATGGGTCTCTTGTAGATGTAGTCATATCATGTATTTTTATCAATTCTGCCAGTCTCTGTCTTTAGACTGAAGATTTTATTTCAGTTCAGTTCAGTTGCTCAGTCATGTTTGACACTTTGCGACCCCATGGACTGCAGCATGCCAGGCCTCCCTGTCCATCACCAACTCCCGGAGTTTACTCAAACTGATGTTCATTGAGTCAGTGATGCCATCCAACCATCTCATCCTCTGTCGTCCCCTTCTCCTCCTGACTTCAATCTTTCCCAGCATCAGGGTCTTTTCCAATGAGTCGGTTCTTCGCATAAGGTGGCCAAAGTATTGGAGTTTCAGCTTCAACATCAGTCCTTCCAATGAACACCCAGGACTGATCTCCTTTAGGATGGACTAGTTGAATCTCCTTTCAGTCCAAGGGACTCTCAAGAGTCTTCTCCAACACCACAGTTCAAAAGCATCAATTCTTCAGTGCTCAGCTTTCTTTATAGCCCAACTCTCACATCCATACATGACCACTGGAAAAACCATAGCCTTGACTAGATGCACCTTTGTTGGCAAAGTAATGTCTCTGCTTTTGGATATGCTGTCTAGGTTGGTCATAACTTTCCTTCCAAGGAGCAAGTGTCTTTTAATTTCATGGCTGCAGTCACCATCTGCAGTGATTTTGGAGCCCAGGAAAATAAAAGTCAACCACTGTTTCTACAGTTTCCCCATCTATTTGCCATGAAGTGATGGGACCGAATGCCATGATCTTAGTTTTCTGAATGTTGAGCTTTAAGCCAACTTTTTCACTTGCTTCTTTCGCTTTCATTATATTTTGAAAATTTCCTTTTCATTATAGGGGACTGGAATGCAAAAGTAAGAAATCAAGAAACACCTGGAGTAACAGGCAAATTTGGCTGTGGAGTACAGAATGAAGCAGGGCAAAGGCTAATAGAGTTCTGCCAAGAGAACGCACTGGTCATAGGAAACACCCTCTTCCAACAACACAAGAGAAGACTCTACACATGGACATCACCAGATGGTCGACACCGAAACCAGATTGATTATATTCTTTGCAGCCAAAGATGGAGAAGCTCTATACAGTCAGCAAAAACAAGACTGGGAGCTGACTGTGGCTCGGATCATGAACTCCTTATTGCCAAATTCAGACTGAAATTGAAGAAAGTGGAGAAAACCACTAGACCATTCAGGTATGACCTAAATCAAATCTCTTATGACTATGCAGTGGAAGTGAGAAATAGATTTAAGGGACTAGATCTGATAGACAGAGTGCCTGATGAACTATGGACGGAGGTTCGTGACATTGTACAGGAGACAGGAATCAAGACCATCCCCAAGAAAAAGAAATTAAAAAAAGTAAAATGGCTGTCTGAGGAGGCCTTACAAATAGCTGTGAAAAGAAAGGAAGCAAAAAGCAAAGGAGAAAAGATATGCCCATTTGAATGCAGAGTTCCAAAGAATAGCAAGGAGAGATAAGAAAGCCTTCCTCAGCAATCAATGGAAAGAAATAGAAGAAAACAATAGAATGGGAAAGACTAGAGATCTCTTCAAGAAAATTAGAGATACCAAGGGAACATTTCATGCAAAGATGGGCGGGCTCAATAAAGGACAGAAATGGTATGGACTTAACAGAAGCCGAAGATATTAAGAAGAGGTGGCAAAAATACACAGAAGAACTGTACAAAAAAGATCTTCATGACCCAGACAATCACAATGGTGTGATCTCTCATCTAGAGCCAGACATCCTGTAATGTGAAGTCAAGTGGGCCTTAGGAAGCATCACTATGAACAAAGCTAGTGGAGGTGATGGAATTCCAGTTGCGCTATTTCAAATCCTGAAAGATGATGCTGTGAAAGTGCTGCACTCAATATGCCAGCAAATTGGGAAAACTGAGCAGTGGCCACAAGACTGGAAAAGGTCAGTTTTCATTCCAATCCCAAAGAAAGGCAATGCCAAAGAATGCTCAAACTATCACACAATTGCACTCATCTCACACGCTAGTAAAGTAATGCTCAAAATTCTCCAAGCCAGGCTTCAGCAATACGTGAACCGTGAACTTCCAGATGCTCAAGCTGGTTTTAGAAAAGGCAGAGGAACCAGAGATCAAATTGCCAACATCCGCTGGATCATCGAAAAAGCAAGAGAGTTCCAGAAAAACATCTATTTCTGTTTTATTGACTATGCCAAAGCCTTTGACTGTGTGGATCACAATAAACTGTGGAAAATTCTGAAAGAGATGGGAAGACCAGGCCACCTGACCTGCCTCTTGAGAAACCTGTATGCAGGTCAGGAAGCAACAGTTAGAACTGGACATGGACCACAGACTGGTTCCAAATAGGAAAAGGCTGTATATTGTCACCCTGCTTATTTAACTTATATGCAGAGTACATCGTGAGAAACCCTGGGCTGGATGAAGCATAAGCTGGAATCAAGATTTCTGGGAGAAATATCAATAACCTCAGATATGCAGATAACACCACCCTTATGGCAGAAAGCGAAGAACTAAAGAGCCTCTTGATGAAAGTGAAAGAGGAGAGTAAAAGAGTTGGCTTAAAGCTCAACATTCAGAAAACTAAGGTCATTGCATCCATTCCCATCACTTCATGGCAAATAGATGGGGGAACAGTGGAAACAGTAGCTGACTTTATTTTTTGGGCTCCAAAATCACTGCAGATGGTGATTGCAGCCATGAAATTAAAATACGCTTACTGCTTGGAAGGAAAGTTATGACCAACCTAGACAGCATATCCAAAAGCAGAGACATTACTTTGCCAACAAAGGTGCATCTAGTCAAGGCAATGGTTTTTCCAGTGGTCATGTATGGATGTGAGAGTTGGACTACAAAGAAAGCTGAGCGCTGAAGAGTTGATGCTTTTGAACTGTGGTGTTGGAGAAGACTCTTGAGAGTCCCTTGGACTGCAAGGAGATCCAACCAGTCCATCCTAAAGGAGATCAGTCCTGGGTGTTCATTGGAAGGACTGATGCTGAAGCTGAAAATCTAGTACTTTGGCCACCTCATGCGAAGAGCTGACTCATTTGAAAAGACCCTGATGCTGGGAGGGATTGGGGGCGGGAGGAGAAGGGGACGACAGAGGATGAGATGGTTGGATGGCATCACTGACTCGATGGACATGGGTTTGGGTGGACTCCGGGAGTTGGTGATGGACAGGGAGGCCTGGCGTGCTGTGGTTCATGGGGTTGCAAAGAGTCGGACATGACTGAGCAACAGAACTGAACTGAACTTCACTTGCATCAAGAGCCTTTTTAGTTCCTCTTCACTTTCTGCCATAAGGGTGGTGTCATCTGCATCTCTGAGGTTATGATATTTCTCCCGGCAATCTTGATTCCAGCTTGTGCTTCATCCAGCCCAGCATATCTAATGATGTACTCTGCATATAAGTTAAATAAACAGGGTGATAATATATAGCCTTGATGTACTTTTGGAACCAGTCTGTGGTTCCATGTCCAGTTCTAACTGTTGCTTCCTGACCTGCATACAGGTTTCTCAAGAGGCAGGTCAGGTGGTCTGGTCTTCCCATCTCTTTCAGAATTTTCCACAGTTTCTTGTGATCCACACAAGAGTTTATTTACAATTAAAATAATTACTGGTAAGGATTTGCTTCTGTGATTTTGCTATTTGTTTCCTAAATGTCTTGTAGCTTTTTTTTTTTTTTAAATCATTCATCTCCTGCATTACTTCCTGGTTTCTTATGGTGTTATTCAGTTGATTTTTAATTTAATTTTTAAAAGTTATTATTATTTCAGCCTGTTGTGTGGCTTGCAGCATCTTAGGTCCCCTTGCAAAGGAATAGTGCAGTCTTAACCCCTGGACCACCAGGGAAGGCCCTGTGTTCAGTTGATTTTTTGTGGTGAAATATTAAATTCCTTTCTCATTTCCTTTTGTGTATCTTCTGTAGCTATTTTCTTTGTGATTACCACAAGGACTTCCTTTAACATCCTAAAGTTATAACAGTATAGTTTGAGTTTATGCCAGCCTAACTTCAATAACAGACCCAAACTCCTTTACAGCTCCACCCCCATCCCTTTCAGTTGTTATCATAAAATTACCTCTGTCTACATCATATGCCCCAAAATGTAAAATATTATATTTTTTAAATGCAATACTGTCAAGCCATGTACAAAGGAGAAGGCAATGGCACCCCACTCCAGTACTCTTGTCTGGAAAATCCCATGGATGGAGGCGCCTTAGCCTCATGGGGTCGCTGAGAGTCAGACACAACTGAGCAACTTCACTTTCACTTTTCACTTTCATGCATTGGAGAAGGAAATGGCAACCCACTCCAGTGTTCTTGCCTGGAGAATCCCAGGGACGGGGGAGCCTGGTGGGCTGCCATCTATGGGGTCGCACAGAGTTGGACACAACTGAAGTGACTCAGCAGCAGCAGCAGCAAGCCATGTACAAACAAAAAGTTCAGTTGCAAACCATTGTTACAACAATACTAGCTTTCGTAATTATCAAGTGTTTACCTTTATTGAGATCTTGATTTTTCCATCTTGTATAAGAGTTAATTCTTAGGTAGGTTGATAAGGAATCTAGGGCCCTCAAGGAGAAGGAGGTCCAGGGCCCTCAAGGAGGACAAAGGGGTCCAGAGCTCTCGAGGAAGAGAAAAAGATGTTTTTCTGTCTGATGGGCTTCTTGATTTTTCCATCTGATGGGCTTCCCTGGTGGCTCAGTCAGTAAAGAGTCTGCCTGCAATGCAGGAGACCCAGGTTTCATCCCTGGATCGGGAAAATCCCCTGGAGAAGGAAATGGCAATCCTGGAGAATTCCATGGACAGAGGATCCTGGTGGGCTACAGACAGTGGGGTCACAAAGAGTCAGACAGGACTGAGTGACTAACACTTGTGATTTTTCCATAGAGATTTGAGTTTCTCTCATGGCTTCAAGTATCCTTTCATTTCACCTCGCAGGACTCTCTTGAGCATTTCTTGCACAACAGGTCCACTAGTAACAAACTCCCTCACTTTTATCTTAATATCTTAATTTCTCTCTTACTTTCCAAGAGCAGTTTTGCTAGATATAGAATTCTTGGTTGACGGGTTTTTTTTTCTTATAGCATTTTGACTATATCAGCCCACTGCCTTATGGTCTCCAAAGTTTCTAATGAAAAATCTACTGATAGTCCTATTAAGGATCCCTTGTGTGTGATTATTTGCTGCTATATTGCTGCTTCCTGGATGTTCTCTTTTTGGGGAGCTTTCAGCTCACCGTCCTTGAACATTGTTGAACTTGTTGGATATTTATATTCATGTTTTTCATCAAGTTCGGCATGTTTTCAGCCATTATTTCTTCAAATATCCTCTCTGCCCTTTTCTCTCTTCTCTTTCTGGGACCTCTAGCATGTGTGTGTTGGTCTGCTTGTTAGCACCTCACTGACAAGCTCTGTTTTAAAAAAGAAAAGGACGCTGTTCCCTTTAAATCTCCCGGCTGTCACTTAAGCCAGATGAAGAGGGACTTGCATTAGTGGGGAGAGGTGCTATAACAGTGACACTGCGTTTTTGTCTGGACCTATGTGGTCACGAGCTGCGACCAGTGATCAGAGCACAGACCACTGGTGTCCATTTTGCCCACCCAGGCTCCTGCAAGTTGTGGACAAGCTGCTCCAGGAACCGTGCATAGCTGCCTGCCATGGGGGTGAGGGTGCGAGGCTGCTGTGGTCCTGAGAGCTGAAACTGGCCAAAATTAACTGTCCACATCTTCTCCTGGACATTGCAAGCCTTCAATAAACTGTCCAGAGTTCCACAGTAGTTACATCAGACAGATTCTGCCAGCTCAATTGTTATCCAGGGTGGGACACAGATTCTCAGAACTTCCTACTTCATCATCTTCCCAGAATTGGCCAAAATTAAAAAAAAAAAAAAAAAAAAATTTCCTTTTTTTTGGAGCAGTTTAGGTTCACAGCAAAATTGACTGAAAGATACAGAGATATCCAATATAGCCCTTTCCCCATTATCAACAGAGAAATGCCTCTGGATTTTAAATTGTGTGTGTGTGTGTGCATGTGCGTGCTAGTCATGTCCAACTCTTTGCAGCCTCATGGACTGTAACCTGCCAAGCTCCTCTGTCCATGGAATTTTCCAAACAAGAATACTAGAGTGAGTTGCCATTTCCTACTCCAAGGATTATGAAGTACCACCATTAAAATCATGTATAAGGAAACATTTCTTGAGAAAAGGCTAGTTGTCATATTGGAGCATTTCAACGCTTTACACAGCTGGCAAGTCTGGCCCCTTTAGGACCCACACTCGTGCACCAGGGGTTTCTTGGAACCTAAGAGGCAGGAGCCATCATGTTTCCTTCTTCTGGGTGTGCATCTGAAGTGCAGGAATAACAGTCATTCTGTCTCCCAAAGTCATGTGCTTTCTGTCAGTGGCCCAACATCTTCCTGCTTATCTGGTAGCCATCTTTCATTGATTTATCCTACTTGAAGCCTCTTGATGTAAATAGTTGCCAAGTTTTAGAGTCTGTTGCTGCACCATCTCACCCATTGCAGTGCTCACTCCCACTCTTTTGTCTCAGGTCCGTGAACATGGATTCCATGCTGTCATATGAGTCTCCTGAATAATTCTCCCCCATGCCAGATTCCTCTGTTCCCATCACATGGCTGCTATCTGTATCATCTTATAGCACAGCTCCAATCATCTCATGCTTTTGCTCAAAAAAAAAAAAAAAAGTACCTCTCCTATTCCAAAATCCCTAGAAACTGTGGCGGTTCCCAACTTCCCAGAGTCCTTTCCCAAATCATGAGGTCCTAGGTCTAGAGGGAGCATTTGATGTTTGGGGGTGGTTTTTCCTCAAAGTGGTGCTTTCTGAAAAGCTATCAGATGCAACAGCTCTGCTTTATAACAAATCTATAAGAAAATAATTCTAGACTCTCCAATCTCCACAGAAAAGCCCTCATCTTTTTCCATTAAGTTGTTGTCTAGCGCCACCTGGTGTTAGAACTAGGCAGCAGCGGCTCTAGAGAAAAAAGAAAAAAACCCTGTTAATGTTTTATCCCAAACTGAGAATCTTTAGCACCAGGAAAGAACCTTAGAGATGATTTAGATGGATGCCTCACTTTATAGATCAGTAACTTATCCAGGATTTAGAGAAAGAACTGGATCAAGATTTAAGTCCCAGGCTTCTCAGTTTTCCCACACATCCACTCCTTGCCCCCATAACCTCTTTTTTTTTTTTAAACACTTTTTTAAAAGGTACATTTGGCTTATTTGTTTATTTGGTTTTGCAGCATGTGGGATCTTAACTCCCTAACCAGGGATTGAACCCACACCCCCTGCAAAGGAAACACAGTCTTAACCACTGGACTGCCAGGGAATTCCACCCCACCTCCCACCCAACAGCCACGCAACCCTCCAGAGGAATTGGGCCAGAGTGATGATGCAACTTCTGGAAGAAGACGACAAAAGGATATTAACTTTCACTGATCCCTTCATATAAACCAGTTACTTTGCTAAGTACATTTATAATATCTGTTATTCTTCACAGGTAGCCTGTTCCTATTCCTGTTTCACTGATAGATAAGGTGAGAGTCCAAGTGACTCACCACAGTGACGCTGTATTATTTCCTCACCATTATCCACTCCCTCCGTGCCCTTGTGTCTAGACCACATTCACACTTCCCTGCTCCCACTGACTCTGAGCTTGGCCAGTGGGACTTTCTTTGGTCAATGGAATGTGAATGAACTTGATGCATACCCCAAATGAGAAGAGGCTGTACGTTCCGTGGTGCAGCCCTGTCCTCTGTGGGGACAACATAGCGCAGAAGGTGGCTGTCTCTTCAGCTCTACCCGTGAAATAGGACACACGTGGAGCAGGGCTGAGCCCCCTAGTCACCGTCAACTCAGAGTTAGCTTCCAGCCTTTATGAGACGTAAACAAAAAAATGAATATTTGTCCTTTAAGCCATTGAGAATTTGGGGTTGTTTGTTGCTGCAGCAAAGCTGACCCATACAGGCTTGAACACAAGTCTGACTGACTCTAGAATCTCTTGCGAAACTGTGAAAAAGAAACTTGCTCTCAGTCGATGTCTAATTTAACTAATCTGAGAATCTATGTGTTAGGCCTTTTTTTAAATGAATCTTGTCTTTGAAAAATTAATTAATTAATTTGGCTGCACTGGGTCTCAGTTGTGGTATGTGGAATCTTTAGTTGTGGCATGTGGGATCTAGTTCCCTGACCAGGAAATCGAACCCCGACCCCCTGCATTGGGACTGCAGAAGTCTTAGCCACTGACAGGGAAGTTCCTGTGTGTTACGTTTTAAGTTACTAAGATTCTCGCCTCCTTGGACTCCTTGCTTAATTCTATCCTTGCACTGACACGTATCCTGAGGATCTGATTTAATTCTGCAAGCTGCTTCTCCAGTTCCACCTACTTTGTGCTTTTGAGTCTCTTTCCCTTGATTTACTTTTTCCTCTTTTTAAAAGCACTTATTACCTTCCAAAATACTCTACAATCAACTTATTTACAACACATATTGTTTAAATGCTGCCCAGGTGAATTTTAAGAGAAAAGGAGCTTTTAGGTCTGTTTTGTTTATTGTCATTCCTTCATCAGTGTCTGGCATATGTGTCATTAGCCACTCAGTCATGTCCAACTCTTTGTGACCCCACTGACTGCAGCCCACCAGGCTCCTCTGTCCCTGGGGATTCTCCAGGAAAGAATACTGGAGTGGGTTGCCATGCCCTTCTCCAGGGGTTGAACCCAGGCCTCTCGCATTACAGACTGATTTTTTACCATCTGAACCACCAGGGAAGCCTGGCACATAGTAGACGCTAAAAAGTGTTTGATCAATGAATGAATGAAAACACTTCTGAAATCATGGTAGCTGTTGTGTTTTAATAGCTTGACCAGTAGAGGTCATAGATGAGTTCTTTAAATATCTTGGACCCACAGACTTCTACATCTGCTTTTATGTCAGGGTCTGTTCACTCTGGATGTCTCAGGGATTAGTGTGGGTTGCCCTGTGGCAGTGATCAATCTGGTGGTGGCATTTGATATATATCATGAAAACTGCTGAAAGTGACAAACTGATGATGCCTCAGATTGTTTTCTTCTCTGTCTATGACCTAGTTTTGGGAGCCAAGGAAAAAAATGTCAAGTAGGATGCAAAATGGGGCATAAAGTGTTGGCTTTAAGGTATCTATTTATAGAAGTTGCTTGTAAATAAAAGTTCAATTCAGACAAACAACCAGAGAGGATAGTAAATGCTTAGTGTCAGTTGCAAAGCTATTTGCCTAGATTAACAACACAACCTCCCCAAAGTGTGTGTATGTGTATGTGTGTATATGTTCAGATACAGCCTAGAAATCCTGGAACCCTTCACTGACCATTTCCTCTCCTCTTTTACAACAAAACGTGGCAAAACAAGAATCATGAGCCGTGACTCTGCCCGTGTGGCTTTATTCTCCCTGACTTACACGCTTAACCTCACAGTGTATGACTGCATGGCGGGTGGGGGGACTTAAAGGGACAATGACACAGGATTGGAAGCTAATCGTTTTCTTCAGGTTGGCCGATTGATGGCTTTTGGTTGATTGATGAGCTCAAGGATAAGGATTAGAGTAGGAAAGAAATCTAATTTTGTGGCTTGCCTCCCACATACCAGGCACTGTGCTAAGTATAGTCACCTAGGTACAGGCACTGTGCTAAGCGGTCATCTTGTCCACTCCCTGAAGTGAATGGTGTCAAAGGTCACACCTAGTACTTAGTGGGAGCTCAAAATGACTGAATAAAGAAGCGAGCGAGTCGATGACTGTTAAGAAAAGGATCTGTGTCTTTGTTTTGGTTTGTTTGAGGGGGCTGCTTTGTTTTATTTCCTCGATAGAACAAAATCCAACTGAAACCCAGAATGTGGGTACACATGTTTGGCGTTTATTCGTACCACATGTCCATTTACTGGGCACTGAAAAAGGATGCCTGGAATGGGGTTCCCATCTCAAGATACTGGAAGGTAGGCATGGATGGAGCACTAAGGGGGGTTGTTGTTGTGACTCTTTGTGACCCCATGGACTGTAGCCCACCAGACTCCTCTGTCCATAGGATTTCTCAGGCAAGAATCCTGGAATGGGTTACCATTTCCTTCCCCAGGGGATCTTCCTGACCCAGGTACTGAAACCCACTCAGTCTCCTGCATTGGCAAGCGGGTTCTTTACCACTGAGCCTCCTGAGAAGCAAATAGCCAGATAGCATAGTTTTATTCTATTATGAGGCTTGTTGCTAGATAAATGCAAGGTTGGATTCTCCTATCTGATGATATGAAAGAATCAACTACCAACTACTCAACAACACTTTCAGAGTGGTACACTGGGCAGGAGAGGAGGAAGAGTCCCCCCAAAGGTTTACAGAGGAGGTATGTCTTCACTCTGACCGAAATGAAATAGTACTTCTTCCTCTCCCCTCTCTTTCCTGCTCTCCTGTGCTGAGAGCCTTCCTGGACTATTAGGCATGTGATATATTCAATGCGAGTGTAATCGATACACGGAATGTAAAGACGCCAAGTGTGCATGAACAAATGAGAGGTTCTTAGTCAAATCCAAACAAACATATACTTGATAATGGCTTTTGGCTGAAATTTATTTTTATATTTTATAGCATGTTCCCATTTGCCCGTGGTTAGCAAAGATTAAGCTTGCCAAGCTTTAATGTGGTACAAATGCCGTGTTGAAGGCAAGTGCATGGTTACAGTATCTGGCTAGCAGAAAGCATTATCAACAGCTGTGGTTTTCCAACGCTTTGTGAGGCTGGAAAACTAGAGCACATGTGCCTTTAGTAGAGGGGGCATTAACATGCCCGTTAATTTTTTAAAATATAACTTGCGGTCACTGGTCGTTTCATATGGTTTTATAGTTACAATGAAATTCTGATTACGTGTGATAATGGCCAGAAGGCAGAAATTGGTTGAGTCCCTCATTAATTAATTATTGAAGGGTTTATGGAGAGACTTCTCTGTTCACAGACATGTACTTGGTGCTAACTGTAGCCAGTCACGTCCCACCCCTCCCCATCTACACGTTTGCCAGAATTGTCATGAGTGTAAGTGTTCATTTGAATCTTGTCCCTTTCCTTTTATCACCATCAAAGGATACATCTTAGGAAATAAAAAGGTTGAAAGGTAAGAGAATTGTCATAAAGATAATGGAGGAAAACAACAGTTCTAAATTGTTAAACAGTTTACCTCTGTAGAGGAGGAGGATTCTATACAATGGTTCAAAGTATCTGATGTCAAAAATCATTTGAAATAAGTTACAGAAATTTGAGATTTTGCTTTACCTAGTGTCTTGAATTGATAAGGTTTCATCATAAATATTCTCTCACACATCTACTGAATCTCTTCCTATTGGCATAGGAACATGGAAGATTGTCAGTCATCATCTATTTCTGCCAATTTTCCATGTTCCTATGCCAGTCATCAGAAAGAAAACAACATATGTACTTTATGATTCCTGAACTGACAAGAATTGGCTGCTTTGGAAATACTTGCATAGTTCTGTAACATCCAGTAAACCCAGCAGTAGAAGTGTATTTTAAAGGAAAAAAAAAAAAAAAAGATGGAGCTTCCCTGGTGGCTCAAGGGTAAAGAATCTGTGTGCCCATGCAGAAGACATGGGTTCAGGCCCTAGTCCGGGAAGATCCCACATGTAGCAGAGCAGCTAACTCTATGCAGCACACCTGCTGAGGCTGTGCCCTAGAGTGTGGGAGCCAAAACGACTGAAGCCCATGCACACGAAAGCCTGTGCTCCCCGATGAGAGAAGCCTCGGCAGTGAGAAGCCTGTGCACCACAACTGGAGAGAAGCCTGTGCGGCAACGAAGACCCAGCACAGCCAAAAATAAATAAAATCCTTTTTTAAAAAGAGAAACTATAAAGAAAAAAAGGGTTATCAGTGAGCTTCCAATTTCATGACCACCACTTTGAATTAATTTTTTTTTTGGTCTTGTGGCATTCTTTCCATTTTCCAAAGGATCTCTCATGACTCCTTAGGAGTGTCTAGCCAGAAACTCAGAAGGCGTAAGCTGTTCGAAAAGATCACCGTATGCTTTTCTTGAGTTTCATTCAGCAGCAAGGAATTTTCTGGTTGTTTTGATTGGTAGCTGGGCTTCCCGGCAGTTGTCCAATGCCATAATACTCTTTCATTCCACTTAATTTAAAAGACATCCATTTCCATGTGTGTCAGACATCTACTGAGTCTCTCCTGCATCCCCTAAGGAGTCAGTACTTGGCCACTGTGTCTCCAGGCCTTAGTCCGCTATGCGGTCAGAGCTCTGTGCACTTTCATTCCTTTGGCTCAATGCCCAATGAGATGCACGGGAAGACCAGATTTCGACATTAAACCGGCATATCTTATCATTCTTTTACCTCATTACGTAAGCCCTCCAGTGCCGATCCACCCTTGGAATAATAATAACAGCTCTTCTCTTCTTGCCTCCTGCCTTCCCCTGCATCTTCTCCTGGGACCTAAGGGGTTACTTCCCAATTGCTATAATAATGAGAGTTGTTGTTTAGTTGCTAAGTCGTGTCTAACTCTTTGGCAACCCCGTGGACTGTAACCCCCCAGGCTTCTCTGTCCATGAGATTTCCCAAGCAAGAACACTAGAGCAGGTTGCTGTTTCCTTCTCCAGAGGATATTCCTGACCCAAGGATCAAACCTGCATTTCCTGCATTGGCAGGTGGATTCTTTACCGCTGACCCACCTGGGAAGCCCCCATAATAAAACTAGGCAGTATTTATTGAACATTCCCAAGCATTTACCAGACAATTCAAGAACTTTACATGCAGAGCAGGCCTAGGTGTCCCCACCTTTGCTGCCACTTTTATGCCCTCACTCCCAGCTCGGGGACTGAAGCCCCGGACTAAAAGTTCTTCTGGGGTAGAATTTTAATTGCCAGATTTAACAAATAAAATTACAAAAATACCAGTGAAATTTTAATTTCGATTAAACAAGGGAAAAAATTAATATAAGCATGTCCCAAATATTGCATGAGAGTTACTTATGTTTAAAAATTACTTATTTTTAATTTTTTTTTATATGGACCATTTTTAAAGGAAGGGACAGGGAGGCCTGGTGTGCTGCAGTCTATGGGTTGCAAAGGGTCAGACATGACCGGGCAACTGAACAACAACTACAAATTTTTTAAGTCTTTATGGATTTTGTTACATCTCTCCTGTTTTATGTTTTGATATTTTGGCCAAGAGGTACGTGGGATCTTAGCTGCCTGACCAGGGATCGAACCCACAACCTCTGCATTAGAAGTCAAAGTCTTAACCACTGGACCACTAGGGAAGTTCACCTTTTGTTTCTATAACCTTGCCTTTTCCAAACCAGGTCACTTTCTTTACCTCCTTCTCAAGCTTCCTGTGATAACTCATTCCCAAAACATAGGGAAATGGATCTTCAGAAAGTTCTCCTGAGAGTAAGCAATATAAAAATCCCTTGATTGTGCAATTGTAGGTGTGCACAGTAAGTCCATGTGCAAGCTTAGGTTGGAGGCAGCAAGACAGACTAGCAAGCGTTAGGAACAGAACAGATCTATGTTGCATAGCAGCCCTACCACTACTGCCTGTAGGATCTGGAGAAGGTCTTTAATTGTCTTATGCTACAGAGTTCTCATTTTAAAAAAGAGAAGACTGCAATTGTAAGGTTGTGCATTCATTTTCTAGGGCTGCTGTAAAAAAGTTGGTGGTTTAAACAACAGAAGGATGTTACCTCCTGGTCTGGAGGCTGAAAGTTTGAGACCAAGGGATGGTTCCTTCTGAGGCTGTGAGGGAGGCATTTGCTCCAGGCCTCTGTCCTCAGTTTGTAGATGGTGTAGACAGTTGTCTTTATAGTCACATGGCGTTCATGTGTGTGTCTCTGTGACCACATTTCCTCTTTTTTTTTTTTTTAAAGGACACGAATTATATTGGATGAGGGTTCTCCCTGATACATCACCTTGACTTAATTATCTCTGTAAAGACCTTATTTCCAAATAAGGTCTCACTTTGAAGTACTGTGAGTCTGGACTCCAGGGTATCTTTTGGGGGGAATATAGTTCAACTTACAGCATTTTGCTGAAAGAATGGAATATGGTAATTTATAGGAGGCACCTAACAGAAACACTGGATTATAAGAAATACTTAACAAATAGCAGCTTTTGCGGTTGTGATTAACAGTTTTATCTTATTTTATAATGATCTTATGAGTACATGGTTATTCTCTGGGATTAATGGACACCTATATAGAAGGTCCAGTACTCTTGCCTGGAAAATCCCATGGATGGAGGAGCCTGGTAGGCTGCGGTCCATGGGGTTGCTAAGAGTTGGACGCAACTGAGCAACTTCACTTTCACTTTTCATTTTCACACATTGGAGAAGGAAATGGCAACCCACTCCAGTGTTCTTGCCTGGAGAATCCCAGGGACGGGGGAGCCTGGTGGGCTGCTGCCTATGGGATCACACAGAGTTGGACACGACTGAAGTGACTTAGCAGCATATAGAAGGTCAGGCTTCCCAGGTGGTTGAGTGTTAAAGAATCCTCCTGCCAATGCAGTAGACACATGGGTTCCATCCCTGGGTCAGGAAGATCCCCTGGAGGACAGCATGGCAACCCACTCCAGTATTCTTGCCTGGGAAATCCCATGGACAGAGGAGCCTGGTGGGCTATAGTCCATGGAGTCGCAAAAGAGTTGGGCATGACTTAGTGACTAAACAATAACAAACATAGAAGGTCTAGGTGGGGAAAATGTATAAATATCTAGAAAATCTTAGGCATAAGAATCAAATATTGAGAATAAAGAACTTTATGTTACTGCATGTGGTTAGGGTAGAGAAAGAGCAGGGATGTAGGACAGATGGTGAATAGAGGAGATAGCATTTAATTATCCAGACTGACTGATGTTGAATTGATGACACTCCATTTTAGTTCACTTTGAAAACAGAGAGAGAATTAAAATTTACCCTTGGACTATACAATCTGCCAGAAACAGTCAGAATCATTATATTTTTAGAGCAGAAAAAAGTCACCAAAGAACCAGTCACTTGATTCTGATGACAGAAAAACTCAGACTGTAGTTATCCTACAAACAGCATTACTTGGAAAATATTTACAAGAACGACAGTTTCAAGCCCCTGTGGGATTTGAAAGTGGTGCATTTTCTGTGGCACCTTTCACTTCAGTGTATTATTTGAAGAGAAGTTCTTACTGCTAATAAAACTAGAAAGGAGAAAATTGCACTTGGTTCATAAAGAGAGACACCCGGTTCCCTGCAGGATATCCTTGTCAGGCTGGGTAACTAAGACAGTGCAGTGGAATGTGTGGCGGGGAGGGTAGATCTTCAGTACCATAAAAAGGGTGATTATTTAAGAAGTCTGGTCTCCATTAAGAGTAGAACAAGAGGAAATATGTTTGATTTGCAGAAGGAAGAATTTAGGCTGGATCCAAATACTCTCTGTATTGGCAGTCGGTAAAATAGATACCCGAGAGAGGCTCAGTAATACCATTCCTAAGAAGATCTATAAAATTATGATAGACATTGCATTGTTAATAGTTTCTGAAAATAATAAGGCCTTATGAATATTCTGTCCAGCATATGAGATTTGCCTATGAACATCTGAAAGAACATAGCCAGGGTGAGCAGCAAGAAAGAATCTCATTGACCTATAGCTGGGTCAGTTTTCTTGCTTTATGACTTTGAAATGAAATATAGAGCAGAGGACAGCCTCGGTATCAAAAACAAGGAAGCAAACAAAGACCCACTTCTTAAGGAAGTGTGAAGAAGGGTGTCTGCTCTTCCTGCTACCTCCTTGCCACCTGTCACAAAACTGAGGATGTCAGGAACTTTTTGCTCACAGTCAGAGGAAAGCACGCCAGATCTGTTAAGATCAAGAAAAATAGGGATCCTGTGGCTTGGGTGCAGCGCTTCCATGACTGTCGCAGACGGATGGAAGGTGGAGCAAGGGGGCAGCCCTGTTCTGGGTTTGCAGCTGAAGCAACCCGTCCTGCTGATTTACCCGTATTAGAATTTTAAAAGTTCAAGCGAACAAGTTTTTAAAGGGATGAAAAGGCTACTTATCTTCTAACTGAGCCAGCTGGTCACCTGTGCCTCCCAGCCTCGGTGATGTTGTAGGGGGCATAGCACGGACGAGCGGGCCCTGGATCTGATCGGGAAGCTCACTTGCGGCTTCTCAGCGGTGGGATCTGTTGACATGAACAATCCTCAGCACGCTGGGTGACTGGAGTGCACTTTCACGATTCGCTCTCATTTTACCCCCTTGCTATTTCCACATGCCACTAGAACCCCTCCACTCCCCTCTGAATTATGTGCTGTTCAAGACGGATGCTCGGACCTCCCACTCAGGCAGGGCAGCCCCAGCTCCGCGAACTCACAGGACCCATTGTTCGTCCCTTCCGTAGCCAGTGCTATCACCGCAGGCCTGCGCTCCAGGCGGAGCCGGGGGTGGAGGGGTGGGGAGGTGGGGGGAGGTGGGAAACGAGCCCCCGGAGGGTCGTCCATCATGCTCGTAAACGCTCTGAGTTCTACCAAGTTCCATCAGAGTTCACCTACACACCGAAGCAAAACAATCCTGCTCTGTGCATTCTTGTTTTCTTCAATGTATATGCCGCCCACAAACGTGCATGAAATATTTGCACGTGTAATGGGTGCGCTTGAAGCTGTGCGCACATCTCAGCAACGGTGCGCAGTGTGCACCGGGCTGCGCGCCAGGGCGCCGGGACACCTGGTGGGCTGCACAGAGAGGCTGCGCTGCTTCTGGGCTTGCGTGTCCATGAATCACTCTTCTCTGGTTTTCTCTCTGGCCTGCCTTCATGGGCTGTTTTGTTTTTTTTTTTTTTCCTCCTAAAAATTGAAGTGTAGTTGATTTACAATATTGTGTTATTAATAGTTTCAGATGTACAACAAAGTGATTCAGTTTTTTATATATATAATATGTATTATATATAGCATTTATATTATATAACTGAATCACTTTGAGATATATATATATATATAAATTTCAGATTCTTTTCCATTATAGGCTATTGTAAGATATTGACTTGTTGGTTATCTCTTTTGTATATTCATTGTTGCTGTCTAGTTGCTAAGCTGTGTCCTGCTCTGTGACCCCATGGACTGTAGCCTGCCAGGCTCCTCTGTCTATGGGATTTCCCAGGCAAGAATACTGGAGTGGGTTGCCATTTCCTTCTTCAGAGGATATTCCTGACCCAGGGATTGAACCCACATCTCCCACATCTCCTGCACTGGCCAGTAGATTGTTTGCTGCTGAGCGTATAGTAGTGTGTATATCTTGTGTCTTGGTTTTAACAGTCTCACTCATCTAAGCATCTCCAAAACCTGTGATTAGTTAGGGTCCTGACCTGTGACTGACTCCCCCCTCCACCGCTTCTGCCCACACACCCAAATTCACCAGGAACATCTATGGCTCAGTAATGAGGTTAAGATTCCTCTCCGTGGAATCCAGGAGAACATGAAAGACAGACTGTCTTTTGTGTTAACATGAAGTCCGGCTTTCACCATCTTCTTTCTACTGTAAGCTCTCTTCCCTTTTTCTTTAGAGAAGAAGCAAAGTTTCCCTGAACTTCCCAGAGCATGCAGTCTGGTTATTGAAGAATCTTTAAACAGTTTACTATGTCAGACACCCAGAGCAACACACACACACACACACACACCCCCCCCCCAACCAGTCTGGCATCCTTTCCTTGTGTTTAATCTATGGCTGCTTCCCATCTAGTTTTCACCTCATGAAACTCATGAGAAATCTGAAGTCATCACCTCAGCTTCAGTCTGCGTGTTCTGAGGAGTTCTGGAGGACAGATGTGGTAGGAATTTGAAGGCTGTTTCTCCATATTTTTGGATCCTTTCAGTATGCATCCTTTAGCCTGATGTGTGGTGCTTCACAGCACACATTTGAAGTATCAGGTTAGCAAGTGCCTAAAAGTGGTAGTTTTGATGAGAAGGAAGAAGAACCCACAAATTCCTTTCTCATTCAGCTCGAGGATTTTCTAATCTCTTTCAATGTAAAACCTCTTGACTGGAGTGAGGCTTCTAGTTTTACCTCTTATGAAGAGGGTTTTCAGACCCCTTAGAAGGCATCCTAATAGTCGAGAACAAGAGGGAATTACCACAGAACAGGTGGAAAATGATCTAGGACTTGTATCAACAAAGTCGGTCAACAAGGATGAAATTCCATATTTTTATCTAGAATCAGCCCTAGCATTCTGGGATGATTAAGGCTGAGAAGACTAGGGGATGGTCCTATTACAGCTGTGGTGCTGGCGGTCCAGACTGACCTGCAGATGCTGGTCACCTGTCTGTGGAGAGCGAGCCCCCAGACCCAGGGAGGCTGGAGAGAGTGGGGTTTGTGTTCCGTCTCCAGACAGCTAGAGGAGAATTTGTGTCCTGGGGAGATGTTTCTGCCTTGCCTTTATTGATGACTTTCTCCTCTGAACTCTCATGTTTCTTGGTTTTCTAATTAATTTTTATTTGAGTATAATTGCTTTATAATGTGTTAGTTTCTACTGTATCACAAAGTGAATCAGCTGTATATAAAAATATATCCCCCTTTTTGTCACCAGAGAGCCCTGAGTAGTGCTCTCTATGTTATATAGTCGGTTCTTTTTGTTTTGTTTGTTTTGGTGTTTTTATTTATTTATTTATTTTTTCATTTATTTTTATTAGTTGGAGGCTAATTACTTTACAATATTGTAGTGGCTTTTGTCATACATTGACATGAATCAGCCATGGATTTACATGTATTCCCCATCCTAATTATCTATTTTATACATAGTAATGTGTATATGTCAATCCCAGTCTCCCAGTTCATTCCACCCCCCACCCCCTTCCCCCTTGTATGTTTGATCTCTACGTCTGTGACTCTGTGCTTTAAGCTTGACTCACAGTTTATATGATTCACGCAGTGTGATGATATGCCATCAGCTTGCTTTCTGCATTTCGAGGACAGAGAGTATGTTTTTAGAGCTGTGCTGACTTGCAGCAGTCATTGTACATGATGGCTGCTTCCAACACTGCAAGGTCCACAGGAAAACAAGGGACGGGGTGTTAGAATCAGGGAAGCCTTTCCCTGAGGTCTGCACCAGAAGTCCCTGGCTGAAGATGGCCCAGCACTGGCAGGATGACAAGGCTGAGGGAATCCAGAGGAGAGAGAGACCCTGACGTGCTTCACCCAAGCCCACTCTGATTTGGTCTCCAAACTACATGAATTAATCAATGTTCTTCTCAGGTAAACCAGTTAGCCTTTTTCCTTGCAAGAAAGCATACTAATTGATACACCTATACCTCTGAAATGTTTAAGATGATGTTAAATTGATGTAAATTAAATCTGGCTTCTCTTTGAAGAAATATTATATACTTCATATTACATTTCTTTTTAACATTTATTATTAGTCTGTGCTTGGTCTTAGTGTGGCATGCGGGATCTAGTTCCCCTAGCAGGGATCGAACCTGGGTCTCCTGCCTTGGGAGCATGGAGTCTTAGCCACTGGACCACCAGGGAAGTCCCAATTCATAATACAATTCTGATAGAGAACCCAGTGTCTGACTTTTTATAGAAATTATTTTTTTTAAATGCCATGTTGAGTCAAACATATATGATGTATTTCTAGAAAGTTGTTTTTACAGAGCATGTAACTGATAACTAGGACAGAATAGAGTCAGCCTCTTCAAATTCAAATTCTTGTGAATATGTATCACATGTAGTTCTTGTCTTCAGTTCAGTTCAGTTCAGTTGCTCAGTCGTGTCCGACTCTTTGCGACCCCATGAATCACAGCACGCCAGGCCTCCCTGTCCATCACCAACTCCCGGAGTTTACTCAAACTCATGCCCATCGAGTCAGTGATGCCATCCAGCCATCTCATCCTTTGTCTCCTTCATAATTCCTCTGTTGTGTTCAGTGCGGGAAATAAACACTCTGCCAGGTCTCAGAATCGACTGGGGGGTTTAGGGGACATTTCACAAGACTCTTTGAGGAGACGTTGAAGGATATTTGGGCCCACATGATAACTTCTTAAGACATCATGCAAACCTACTTTTTAAAATCAGTTTTACATACCTTTGGCTGCACTGGGTCTTTGTTGCTGCAATAGGCTTTTCTCCGGTCCCGGAGGGCCAGGCCTACTCTAGCGGTATGTGGACTTCTCACTGCGGTGGGTTTCCTGTTGAGGGGCGCAGGCTCGGTAGTTATGGCACACAGGCTTAGTTGCTCTGCTGCATGTGGAATCTTCTGGATCAGGGATCAAACCCATGTCTCTTGCATTGGCAAGCAGATTCTTTACCACTGAACCACCAGGGAAGCCCCAAACCCACTTTTTTAATGGAGGTATTTCTAAGCCAATTATTTTTTCACTTTATTAACTGTAAAATCATACAGGATTATTTCTTAAAACTCAGACAATACAGAATAAAAATGCTCCCCCTTCATGCTTGTGAGGATTATATTAGTATTCATTTTCTTTGTGATTAGGCTGTGGCCCATGTAAGTGTCATATTTCAGGGGACCTGTGAGGTCACAATAATGCTAAGACATAGTCTGCTTTTCTCACCCTGTTGATGTTTGCACCCACGATTCAAGGCAACAGTGGGTGAAACTGGCCCCTTAGTGGGAAACTGCGCCGTGGCATCCAGCTGTGTGTTCATACTTGCATTCTTCATTGCCATGCATTCACAGGAACCCAAAAAAGTCCACTTTAATTAAGCATGTTCTTGAAGAATTAGTAAAAATTATGACTTTTATTCAATCTCAACTCTGAGCATGCATGCTAATAATATTCTATGACACATGAAGCACTTCTACTGCATGTGAAGTCCTACAAGGGTAAGAATTTGTGTCATTATCTACATTACAAGCTAAATGAACCTCTTTTTTCATTAAGCACTATTTTTACTTAAAAGACAGACTACAGTTATTCAGATTGAGTTTTGGCATATCTTTTCTTTAAAATGAACCAAGTGAGCCAGTTCCTTCAAGGAATATTGCCAGTGATAGTGTACTTTCAAGTGAAAATTTGAATTTTGAAAAATGTGTCTGCTACTGTCAGAGCTTGATAGCTTCTCAATACTGGAGGCATTTCTGATGAGTCAGTGGTGTTACTAATTATTGTGGGTTTTTTTTTGGATATTGCACTGTGAAACATGTCAGCTTTTGGAAGGAATTCAAAGTCCACTGAAGGGTTTTAGAATCACATTATGTAAACTTGAAGCAAACACCACTTGCCCAGTTGTGGTTCAGAGTTAGAGAGGAAGAGCTACAACGATCTGAGATGGCTGTTAAAACTCTTCTCCCTTTGCCAATGATATATCTGATAGAGGATGGATTTCCTTCATATATTTCACCCAAACAACATATCATAGTAGACTGATTGCCCAAGAAGATAGGAGAACCAGCTGCCTCCCATGAAGTCAGACACTAAGGAAACTTGCAAAGGTATTAAAACAGTGCCACAATTCTCCCTGATTTTTTAAGATGTTATTTTTCATAAGGAATATTATTAACATAAAGTGAATAGTAAATTTTTACATAATTTTTAAAATTTTATTTATTTATTTTTATTTGGCTGTGCTGGGTCTTTGTCACTGCACAGGCCTTCCCTAGTTGCAGCCAGGGGGCTCCTCTCTCGTTGTGGGGTGCAGGCTTCCTGGGCTGGTGGCTTCTCCTGTTGCGGAGCGCAGGCTCTAGGGTGGTGGGCTTCAGTGGTTGCAGCTCATGAGCTTAGTTGCCCCACAGCATGTGGAATCTTCCAGGAGCAGGGATCAAATCTGTGTTCCCTCCACTGGCACGGGGATTCCTAACCATCAGGAAAGTCCTATAGTAAATATATTTTTTAAATTTCACCCTTTTATTTTCTAATATGATTCATGTCAATAGATATAACTAACAAAACCTCTTCAGGGTACTCAGTATTTATAAAGAGTGTAAAGGGCTCCAGAACCACAAACTTGAAAATATACTTCAGGAAACATGAAAATACAATGTCAGGGGTACAAAGCAGAACACTGAAATGGATGTGCAGTGACTCCAGCTATGTGAAAATGTATGTGCACAGAAAAGGAATAGGATGAAACTATAAAATAATAATAATTTAGGTGATTTAAGTTTTATTTTCATAAAATTTCCAACTTTTCTATAATAAAAATGTTTTGTTCCTATAATCAGGAAGGATAGAATTTCAGTTCCAACCACAGAGCATATATTTATTTGCCTTCTAACAGTGGTAGCCACCATAAGAGCATCGTGTTTTCGTTTTATTAGTGGTGTAGAAGGATTTAATGTGCCTGACTCTAAGACAGGGAGATTTTTAAATAAAGAAACTTTCCCAAATCAAATAAAAGCGTTTCTTTCTGGTAGTTCCCTGAGGAGGTGATAAACTTATTCAAATGACATTTGGGGGACTCCTATTGAAGAACTGGACTTCCTCTGTGGCTCAGACAGTTAAGAATCTGCCTACAATACAGGAGACTAGAGTGCAATCCCTGGGTTAGGATGATCCCCTGGAGGAGGAAATGGCAACCCACTCCAGTGGGTTGAGAACCCCATGCACAGAGGAGCCTGCTGGCTACAGTCCATGGGGTGGCAAAGAGTTGGATACAACTGAGGGACTAAACAACAATAACAACGAATTGAAGAATTGTCTATGAAGAGTCAGCCACAGAAGAAACGGATCTCCTCTCTCTATAGAGATACAGCATTCTCTCTCCTCCCTCCTCTAACAGCTTCAGCTAACAGTCTGTATGCTTGTTGACCCTGAACTTGAAAGCTGTTGTGAAGGACCATAGATCCAACTACAGGGGAGGAGCCCGGGAAGAGCCCCCAGTCTCCTTATAAAAGCAAGTCTCTTTGGAGCTAGCCTAGGTTACTTGGCTGTACTCTGCAAAGTAGAATTAAAAGAAAGCAAGGCGAACTTCCCTGGTGGTGCAGTGGCTAAGACTCCATGTTCCCAGTGCAGGCGGCCTGGGTTTGATCCCTACTCAGGGAACTAGATCCCACATGCTGCAGCTAAGACCTGGCCCAGCCAAATAAATAAATACAAGTATTTTTTAAAAATAAAATGAGGAATTAAATTACACTTTCCTTTTTATCCCTACTCAGTAGAGTGCCATACGGAGCACAAAGCAAAGGCTCAATTAACTTATGTTAATGGCAGCCTCTATGCCATCCCAGGGTCATTTGAGCTATGGACTGGATTGTCTGTGTTGACATCACTCAGCTAAAGAAAAGCTGAGAGTTATCAGCTTGTTTAGACTCAAAGATGATTCTGCTTTCCCCAATAGCCTAAAACTCAGTCTCCTACTGGGGTGACCATTTCAGCATTCTTAATAATGCAACTTCACTCCATCTTAGTCTGACCTGACTTCTCCAGCTAAGCTTATTCACCCAAGGCCAGCCAAAGCTGGAGAGGGGCATCTGCTGGCCTGGCCATCTGACCTCTGCCACGTATCACTGTCCTGCAGATGAACAAGTCAGAACAAAGAGACAGACTGCACAGAGATGGCCCCGAATGTATAATTTTCACGGAGGGTTTGGCCTCTGGCTTACCCGTCAGCTCCTTTTAAAGCACAACTGCCTCTCAGGTTGAATCATCTCCTCTCTTTTGCCTGCAACATACAGAAAGATAAACCAACCAGCCCAATGTGACTCTGTCCAGAACAAAGTCTTCTGCCAGGATTCAGGTGCTGGAAAACTCATGTCCCTTGAAAAGAAGTCCCAGCAAAATGAAGACTTATTTGTATTTGTTTCTGCATTTGGAGAGGGAGGGCGATGTCATCCATGTCTTAGACACATCTTAATTTGCGGATTTTTTCTTCTAAGACTCTCCTAATTGGATGAAAGTACGCAGGGGCTGATTTATGGATCTCCGGAGGTGCCAGGCATCACTTCACATGTGCACAGCTGCTCCACAGCAGTTTAACTTGGCGGAGGGTGTAAGCCTTGGAATTGTGTCATCTATTTGTACATGCTTACAACAACCTCCTTGTGCAGGTTCTTCAAGAATCCTTGCAGACATGGTCGAGCCTGGGCGTTGAAGGAGTCTCACGGAGTGATTTACCCTATTGGGAGGCTTTCAGAGTTTCCAGGATGAAGGATGAGATAGCGTTCTGTGCCATGGATTCAGTTCCCCAGGGAATTAGAGAGATGGGCTGAGGTGGAGAGGCTGCCAGAATGTGAGGCCTCAATCCCACAGTGGTTGTGGTTTCTGTGGTCATCCAGCCAATGCTGGAAGTGTCATTGTGCCCAGCAGGCTCTCTTCCATTCTGCTGTGTCACAGGGAAGCAGCTAAAAGCAGGGGCATGGGGTGGGGGGTGATGTCGTGTGAGTCACCGCAGGTATAAATAGCTTGAGAAGCTCTACTGACAATGGATGATCTGGTCTCCACAGTAGCTAACAAGGCTATCTTCAAATGCAAAGGGCCTGAGTTCTGGCCCTGATGTCCTTTGTAGTCAAGGATGATATCGTGGACACTGTTTCTCCCTGTAGCCAAGTGTGACTGAAAATACCCGGGTGACAGATGATAAGGCCTTTCTATGGGGCGGGGGGTGGGATGGGGCATGGAGAGCTTGTGTGGGGTCTGTGTGTGGGCCTCCCAGCACTCAGCTCAGCTTGTCACAGAGCATCAGGACTCCATCTGCAGCAACCCAGCAACCCTGGCCTCAGCCCCTTGGCTCCAACGGCCCACAAATGTCTCCACTCTTGAGCATCTTTCCCTGGGTCCTGTGACCAGGGATTTCCCCTCCTACCTGGCAGCTTGCTGTCTCGTGTGCCCATGCTGGGCAGGCAGATGGGGGCCAGCTTTCTTGCTACACTGTTTTCAGGGGGTTGGGGGAGAGGCCTTTCAGGTGAGCTGAGTCCTTTGGCAGCTTTGTTGATGGGTGGTTTTATTTTGCCACTTCAGCACTGATTTGTTCCCAACCTTTAAGGCTGAAAGGACTTCCCCCCTTTCTCAGTGTCTCCTGTCTTAGGCCAGGTAATGCAGAGGCAGTGCTTTGGGCCTCTCCTGTCGGTAGATGTGCCTCTCCTGTCGGTAGACTAAGTGGACCCTTACATAGTTTATGGCCTTAAAAAAACGGTACCATACCAGCCTATTTTCAAAATCCTTTTTTTTTAAGGTTATAAATTTCTAAAGGCTAATCTCAGAAACCTAGTAATGGGTTCACAAGCCACCAACAGAGCTCAAGTGAGGCCCAGGCCGCGCTGGTGGCTTCAGCCAATGGCAAGCACTGAGTGACTGCTTTTCACTTCACCTCTTTGGCAAATAAAAATCTTCTCACATGTGGGTTCAAGATGGGATTAGGAAAGATAGAAAAAGGGCGCCTTAGCCTCAAAATCTCATACAGGAGGAACTGCAAACTATCTTGAACAGGGAAAGTCCAAGAATCTTACTAGCTCCTTAACTGCTGAGCATCCTTCCTCGAGAAGCATCTGAACTGAGGGCTTTGGGCATAAGAAAGTTGTTATGAGGATGGGTGAGATGAGAGAGTGGGGGCTGAGACCTACCCTGGCCACCGGGCTTCCAAGGGAGAGGAAGACAACCCGGTGCCTCCATGAGCAGCAAAGGGACACCTTCTCGGGAGGGAGAAGGGACCTGGAATTAGGAGACAGAGGAACTGAAAACAGACTTTGTCTACTTCACGATCCTGTCTCTTTGATTTGAGGTCATCCAAGGGTCCCATCTGACACAATGTTTGAAGCTGCTTCTCCAGGGCACACCTCTGAATCAGCTTTCATCTCTTCCCAGCCCTGTGACGGTGCAGAAAGTGAGGCCCAGTCCCCAAGTCTCCAGCACATGAAGCAGTGGTCTCTGATCTTGTAGATATTCTTTTGTGTGTGTGTGTGTTTTTTTTTTTTTTTAGAAATTAGGAGGAATGGGATTGAGGGTAACAAGCATCTAGTATATTTTGTTATTCCCATTTTGTAGATAAGGAAACTGAAGTTTGGTTATGGAACCAGGCTCATGTGAGTGAAAGTGAAAAGTGAAGTCACTCAGTCGTGTCCAACTCTTTGCGACCCCATGGACTGTAGCCTACCAGGCTCCTCTGTCCGTGGAATTTTCCAAGCAAGAGTACTGGAGTGGGTTGCCATTTCCTTCTCCAGGGGATCTTCCTGACCCGGGGATCGAACCCAGGTCTCAGGGATCGAACCCAGGTTTTCCACCTTGCAGGCAGACACTTTACCAGAGCGAACAGCAAAGCTGGGATGTAAACTGAAACCACCTACTAGGGGTGAGCAGGTTGGCAAGTGAATCAAGGAGCCCCTGCATTTGATGTTGGCAGCTCTGTGTCAGAACCCTGGTCTTCTCTCTAAAGTCCTGACCAAGAACTCCAGGAAAACATTAAGTTCTCCTCATGGTGTTTGAGAAGGAAATAGTTCCTCTGAGATCCTCCTTCTCCAAGGAAGATTCTAGTAGGTTTGGGTTGATAGACCCCAGGAAGTCACTGGTAATAGAGGCTGACACCCCTATAAAATCAATCTATGCCAAGTAGGCTGGGCCCTTGGTTTCCTTTTTTCCATTGGATTTCTGTCAGGAATCCCAACTTCATGGCTTGTGACACGTGGGGCCCTTCTAGTTACAGAGCTCTTCCTCATGAATTGCTCAGTCAAACCTCAAAGCCCGTGTATCATTCCTTCTCTGTCAGGTGAGGACATGGAGACAGAACGCCCATGCATTCCTGACGGCAGCACAGCTAAGACCCCGGGGACTGGGGCTAGAATCTAGAACACAAGTGCTCTTAGCACTGCCCCGCCCTGCTCCTTCTCCACATCCTATGGAAGGGTTTATTGAGGACCGTGCTTCTGCACAAGGCAGCTGATGGCAGCAGTGGTCAGCTGGAGGCAAGGTCCTAGGGTGTGGTGCTGGTGGGGTTGGCCCGAGAAATTAAAATCAGGGCTGACTGGGGTACAACAGGAAGGATGCCAAGGTTGGCAGCCAGACCCAGCCTGAATTGGGCAGTGCTGGCAGCATGCAGTGTTATGAAACATTTTCAAAGTAACTAAGAAGTCTTTTTTAAGGTGATAAAATTTCTATGTTCAAAGTGTTAGAAAATATTTGAAACAAGCCATTCCTAAGTAGGTTGAGGTAAGTATTGCTAAGACATACTATTTACATGTGTAAGAGTAAGTTCTTCATAATATAGAACTGAATTCACTTGTTTAAAATGGGTTTGCTCTTGGGTTGCATGGAGACATGCACATGGTTTAATTGTAGCCCTCACTTTTCAACATTTTGACTGTCAAATAGACATAGGATGGCACCTTTCCTAGGAAATGTGATTTATAATATACTCTACACTTAGTGAAAATTGAGTTTGTGTATTAGTTAGGATTAGATTGCTAGAAGATCCAAAACAGCAGTGGCTTTAAGAAAATACTTTATTTTTCTCTCATGAAAAGAGGTCAGGAGTCTGTTCATGGATGGTTTGGTGGCTTCCTGGTGTCAAGGACTTCTGCTCTTATCTTGTTACTCACTATGCATGAAATCTGTTTTCAAATTCACCTCATGGCCCAATATGGCTGCTGGAGTGCCAACAATTATATCTGCAGTCCAGGGAGCAAAAATAAAAAGGGAGCAAGAATGAAGGAACACTCTCTTCCACTTCCACTTATGTCTCCTCGGCTAGAACTCCATGATTTGCCAGGTCTGGCTACAAAGAAGACTGAGAAATGTATGATTTTAGTTAGCCATAATGTTCTCAGCTAAAACAATAGTTAGGATTATTTTTACAAAGAAAAAAAGTGAGAACAAATAATTAGGGGCAATCAGGAGTCTATACCATAGCTTGATTCTGGAACCTATTCCCTTCATCTTGTTCCCTAGGCGCCAACACTTGCTCCTTGCCCACGTGCATTTAGATTTCCAGCGTTAAGGTCCTGTTGAGAACTGTGGAATGTCTGCGATTCTCCCCTACTTGTGAGTGAGGTGCCAGCATGCCAGTGTCCTGGGTGCTGGCAGAAGACACAGGGCCCTGGGTCAGAGATAAAGGCTTAGTTATAGCAACAGTCTGAGTGCCAGTCTTTTTTGTGGCAGCTCCCAGCCTCAGTCCCCAGCGGGCGACAGCTGCATAGCAGCAGGTGGCATTACAGGAGAGGCACTGTGAGCTCAAGGAACGCAAGGGTTGTCTGGTGGGAAGTGAGGCTGCCGGCCTTCTGCAGAGGGAAACTCCACCTCTGTACTTCAGGCCATCCACTGTGAGGCATCCTTGTGAAGACAGTCCATCCAAAACACCGGTGTCAGCGTCTCTGCCTGCAAGATGTCAGACAGAGGAGAGGCCGTGGGGGACAAAGACCGACGTGACACAATTCACGTGGAGCGAGTCACCAGGAAAGAAGCACCAGACACTCCCCGGCCGCCTGGGAGTGGGCGGAGCTCTGGGGGCTGGCGGGGAGGGGCGAGCCCGGACCTCGAGCCAGGAGAGGCTCCGCCCCACGTGCGGGTGTGCAGATGGGGGCGATGCTTCACAAACCTGCCCGTGTCCTGAGGGGTATGTGGAAGTCACACCTACTCTCCGTGGACAGATGGAGTCAGGTTCTGCCCATCCGTGTGTCCTGTTGGCCCTCTGTCCCACCCCTCAGCATCCTCTCGTCTCCCTGAAGAAATTCTTGTGCCCTGAGTGAACGCATATCTCCTGTATAAGGTCTGTGTTTCTGAATTCAGGGGGCCTTGGGTTGCCCTGGATTCTAGGGTTCCCTGGCAGGGCATAAGTGTCCACCAGGGACAGACCACTCCTGGTCTGGGTCTGGAATACCCTCTGGATTCCCTCAGGGGAACGAGAATTTCACAGCCCTCAGGATGGCAGGACTCACTGGGGTGACCTGAACTCAGAGCTGAAAGTGCTCCTAATAGGTTGTTAGGGGCTGGGGTGCAGCGGGGGAGTATAGCTGTCCTGACCCTGTTTTGGGCAAGTTTAAAAGCATACAAGTGAGTCCAGTCAGGGAAACAAAAAGCAGGTAAGCAACTGTTTAGTGCTCTACTTGTCCTATGGAAGTAAAATGCAAGTCATGTATGGAGTTTTAAATGTTTTAGTATGCAGTTGCTGAGTCGTGACTGACTCTTTTGCAACCCCATGAACTGTAGCCCACCATGTTCCTATGTCCACAGGATTTCCCAGGCAAGAATACTGTAGTGGGTTGTCATTTCCTCCTCCAGGGGATCTTCCGGACCCAGGGATCAAACCCGTGTCTCCTGTATTGGCAGGCAGATTCTTCACCTGCTGAGTCATTGGGGAAGCCCATAAATGTTTTAGTAACCTTATCAAAAATATGAAAAATAGATTAAATTAATATTTTGGGCATACACACCGAGGAGACCAGATCTGAAAGAGATACATGTACGTCATCGCAGCACTGTTTATAATAGCCAGGACATGGAAGCAACCTAGATGCCCATCAGCAGATGAATGGATAAGGAAGCTGTGGTACATATACACTATGGAATATTACTCAGCCGTTAAAAAGAATTCATTTGAATCAGTTCTAATGAGATGGATGAAACTGGAGCCCATTATACAGAGTGAAGTAAGCCAGAAAGATAAAGACCAATACAGTATACTAACACATATATATGGAATTTAAAAGATGGTAACGATAACCCTATATGCAAAACAGAAAAAGAGACACAGATGTACAGAACAGACTTTTAAACTCTGTGGGAGAAGGCGAGGGTGGGATGTTCAGAGAGAACAGCATTGAAACAAGTATACTATCAAGGGTGAAACAGATCACCAGCCCAGGTTGGATGCATGAGACAAGTGCTCAGGGCTGATGCACTGGGAAGACCCAGAGGGATGGGATGGAGAGGGAGGTGGAAGGGGGGATCGGGATGGGGAACACATGTAAATCCATGGCTGATTCATGTCAATGTATGGCAAAAACCACTACAATATTGTAAAGGAATTAACCTCCAACTAATAAAAATTAATGGAAAAAAAAAATAAAGATTTTGAACAACTGAAAAAATTTTTTTAATATTTTATTTAACCCAATATACAGAAAATATGATCAGTTTAGTATGCAGTCAATATAAAATTATTTGGGAAATAGTTCACATTTTATGCTAGTCTTCCTGGTGTGGCATGCATTTTATACCTACGGTGAGTCTCAATTCAGACAAGTCACATTCAAGGGTTCAATAACCATATGAGGATCGTGGCTTCCATACCAGACAGCAAAGGCTTAGTCCAAGATTGTGTGTGGAGTGTGTGTGTGTGTGGTGTGGAGTGTCAGTGGTGCCTGACACAGACAATACACGCCCTGTCCAGACCTGGTCTGTGTGTGGGGCAAGCGTTCTGTCTCCCCACGTGTGCAGGGTGTCCTTTTCTTCTCCTCACATCTTCCTTTGCGCACCGGAAAACCAGCCAGGCCCACATCCGGCTGGCTTAAAGAACATTTATGGGCGAAATGACCAATCTGAAGCTTAAAAAAAAAAAAAAAGAGGTTGTGGGGAGACAGGTTAAAAAGAGAAGAGGAAGCAGGAGGAGGAGAAGACCTTGTAAACTGCAGAATACACTACACTTGCGGTCAAATGAAACAAATTCTTTACTTGGTACATAGACTTGTCCTAGGCAATGTGCTCGAAGGGAGAATTCCCAAGAAGCAGTGAGAGGTTCAGAGTCATTCATCAACTTAATCATGATCTATTTTCTTGCCTTGAACAGCGCCAGCTGGAATATGTTACATTCTATCCCAGGAAGGGAATCCAAGGAACAATTTCCAGCAAGCAGTTGTTCAGTGTGCAGACAGTAAAAACCTCCAAGGCCTTTCATTAGAAGTTTCACAAGATTTTTCCATCATCTTCCACCTAGAGCAGTGCAGTGTAGCAGTGTTAGTTGCTCAGTTGTATCCTACTCTTTGCGACCCCACAAACTGTAGCCTGCCAGGGTCCTGTGTCCATGGGATTCTCCAGGCAAGAATACTGGAGTGGATTGCCATTCCCTTCTCCAGAGCATCTTCCTGACCCAGGGATCGAACCCAGGTCTCCTGCATTGTAGGCAGATTCTTTACCATCTGAGCTACAGGGAAGATCCACCTAGAGAGATATAGTCAAATGGGAAAATTAGGACTGGAACCTTATACAATTTGGAACCTAACGCTGTGTTGGTGTGAGGAGAGACCCAGATTCCAATCAGAAAGCAATTTGAGTTTTGGTATAAGATATTCACTTAGGGCAGGCTTCCCTGGTGGCTCAGAAGGTAAAGAGGAAGATGGACAAAATAATAAGGCAGGCCTGGTAAATACCTGACACAAACGTGGAACAGTACAAATACTTAACTCAGCCCTGTCCCAGGTACCTGAGATAAGTGGTTGGTCTAATGATATTTTAGCATTCAACTCTGTAATATGTGACAAAATGATGGCATTAATATGCGAAACTAGAAAAACGTAGTGAACTGTATATTGTGAATTGAACTGTACACTGTGAACTGGAAAAAATGATCAATTTGAGGGCTATGACAGACTTAAGATGTATAATTCTGAAATATTATGTTCATTTACTTTATTTGAGATTTTAAGAAAATGCCAATATTCTATTTGACTCACAGACCTGATCTAGCCACCTTAACCATGAATGTCCACAGGGGAAAAAATGAACTTAGCCTATCAACTAGTTTCTCTACTTTCTGAACTATTATCAGCTATGAGTTCTCCCCCTCTTCCAAATGTGGGCCTGATATTAATACTACAGAGGGGTAGTAGCTGCACACATATGTATCTAAAATTCCAGGAAGCTGGGGATTTTCTGGATCATGTGGACTAACAAAAAATTTCTCATGACAAAAACTGCTAGTCACCAAAGGCCAGAATATTTTTTGCCTTGGATTATTTTGGGAGAACCCTGCCAACAATTTCATAAAGACAACTTGGACATTTGCCTATAATGCTTGTAACCCCTCAGCTGGAGCTAACTATTAGCATTAAAACACTCCTGTTAAAATGGTCCTCCAAGTTTCAGTGTCTCTATGCTGCCTTAACCTGCTCCCAGTTCCACTTCACCTGAATTCCCAAAGCCACACGTGTTCTTCTATTCCAGTGATGTGGAGTCATATCAAGTCAGTCAAGCTAGCAAGCTTGGGAGTTGGAGAAGAACATTTTGAAATCATCTAAAAAGAACATGTTTTTTAATGAGGGTGGGGTATGAGGAGATTTCTCCCCAAATAATTGAACCCAAATGGAACTAAGGCTTTGTAAAAATGGAATTATTAAAAAAATCAATAGTGTTCAATAATTATTTCAGTGATGTCTAGATGGTAAGTCAGTGCTCCCTACATATTTTAGGCCAATAGGCCCACAAACTCCTCCCACTTGCCCCTCACTGATGAAAACCTTTCCATCCTGCATGCTATGTGCCAAGCACATGGGTGGGCATCCAGACAATGCTCTGTATGAGGGCGATGGCCCTGCTCCGAGAGCCATTCTCTGAGCTCCAACCAGACAAGGACAGCCACCCGATGCCCTTGCATCTCTCTCACTGACGCTCTTACATATCCCAGAAGAAGGAGACTGAGACTGAAAAGGCCCTTAGAGTATCCCATGACTCTCCCCTTTTCAACTGACAGACATCAGAGAAAGACCCTGACTGTGGAGAGGCCAGCACAGTAACGATGCAAAGTCTGACTGGAAAGTGGATGCACCCCTACTTTGAAACCCACTGAGAAACACAAACTTTGCAGATAAAAACAACAGTAACGGAGAACAGAAGGCAGTTGCTAGGGGTCGGTGGGAAGGAGGGAGCTGACAGCAAAGGGCAGCAGCAGGAGCTTTCTGTGGGATGGAGTGGTTGCTTCTGGGTCCTTATGGTGGTGCATCTATGATTCTGTGCATCTCTCAAAATTTACAGAAATGTACACACACAAAATGAATTGTACTATATGCACATCAACAGTAAACTCAAAGAAAAGGGACCGACCCCTCTACACTGTTGGTAGAAATGTCAATTGGTACAGCCACTATGGAGAACAGTATGGAGGTCCTTAAAACTCTGTATGATCTGGCAATCCCACTCCTGGGCATATATCCAGACAAAACTCTTAATTTGAAAGGATACGTGCCCACCAATGTCCACAGCAGCACTATTCACAATAGCCAAGATTTGGAAGCAACCTAAATGTCTATCAACAAATGAATGGATAAAGAAGATGTGGTATATATATGTACAATACAAAATAACGCAGACATCAAAAAGTTAAATTTTGCCATCTGCAGCAACACAGAGAGACCTATGAAGATAAACATTTAATAGATGTACTGGACAAGAATAAGACTCTGTCTCCTGAAAAACAGCAAGAGTGAGAACTCTCTGCCCCAGAGACAGAGTAGGCAGTGACAGCACAGGGCAAGGCCCGACTCCAGCCAGGCCCGCAGATCAGGCAGTGAGCCTGGCCGCCTGTGGGTTCCCAGCACCATGTTCTGCTCAGAGTAGGTGCTCACAATGTCTTGCTTTACCTGAAGTGCTGGGAGTAGAAAGTTTCTGGCAGGCACATACAGAGCAGCGACTCGGAGTATCCCCAGTGCAGTGATCCATGTAACTTAGTTAATCCTGCCACCGTGTGTAAACAAAGACTGCCCAAGGTATTTTCATTTCGTTTAGCTTGGCTGTCACTCAAGGCAGAGTTCAGAATTAAGGAATTGGATACTATCTTGGATATTGGTGATGTGCCATAAAAAATAAATTAGGTCCTTTAAATAGTAAGTACTGCATAAAACCACCCAGGGATTAGCCAGAGAAAAAAATGGCAAAGCAAATTTTTAAGAAAACTTTTCTGCAATCAATTGAATCTTTTTAGAATTCAGACAATATAAGACGACTCAGAATTTGGTCATAAAAAGAAAGCTCCCAAAATAATAACATAAAAAAAATGTTGAAAAAAAAAATGTTGAACACTTTATTTTTATGAATTTGTTTTCTCAAAAGAAAACAGAGATGCTGCCAATTTATCCCTCAGTAACTTTCCAACTGGGTAAAGCATTAAAATAATATATGCTATTTAAAAATTATAAGGAATTCATTAAATTGGCTAGATCTCAGATTTCATGTATTGAGGATTTTGCTTTGATGGGGAAGCAAATTCCCTATTAGGATATTTTTGGATATGAGCAGCAGTTCTCTTCTCACTGGAGGGAAGATGCTGAATAAATGAGTGAATAATAAATTCTTACCTGCGAATTCCTCTGTCAGCATCAGACACCAACAAAGCAGCCTGCAGGAAGGAGGGGCGGGGGAAGGTGGGGTGGGGCTCGTGGAGTCTGGCCTTCTGGGTGTAGGTAGGGTAGAGCTGCCCTCCAGCCCAGGGGGAGGCTTGCTCCTGTAGCCTGACTGTCTACATGTGGCCATGGACTCTGTAAGAGGCATATGTTGTTGCTTATGTGCCTTGTAGCTGCCCAGGCTCTGTGCCTGCACGCATGTCTCTCTAGTACATGAGAGATGGCCTTTCCAGAGGTCTTAGCTTCGTCGGGAGGCTGAGCATCTGGCCCAGCCCAGACGGAGAAGCCAGGCAGAGTTAGGAACAGGGTTACAGTTCACATTAGTGATCTGTCCATTTCCTTTCGTTTTTTCCTTCCCCCTCCCCTCTCTCTTATCTGTTTATCATTGGTAAGCACCATAATATATGTTTACCAGGTGGTATAGGATGTTATTCAGTTCAGTTCAGTCGCTCAGTCGTGTCCGACTCTTTGCAACCCCATGGACTGCAGAACGCCAGGCCTCCCTGTCCATCACCAACTCCTGGAGTTTACTCAAACTCATGTCCATTGAGTCGGTGATGCCATCCAACCATCTCATCCTCTGTCATACCCTTCTCCTCCTGCCCTCAATCTTTGCCAGCATCAGGGTCTTTTCCAGTGAGTCAGCTCTTCCCATCAGGTGGCCAAAGGATTGGAGTTTCAGCTTCAACATCAGTCCTTCCAATGTACACCCAGGACTGATCTCCTTTAGGATGGACTGGTTGGATCTCCTTGCTGCCCAAGGGACTCTCAAGAGTCTTCTCCAACACCACAGTTCAAAAGCATCAATTCTTTGGCCCCCAGCTTTCTTTATAGTCTAACTCTCACATCCATACATGACTACTGAAAAAATCATAGCCTTGACTAGATGGGCCTTTGTTGGCAAAGTAATGTCTTTGCTTTTTAATATGCTGTCTAGGGTGGTAATAACTTTTCTTTCAAGGAGTAAGTGTCTTTTAATTTCATGGCTGCAATCACCATCTGCAGTGATTTTGGAGCCCCCCAAAATAAAGTCAACCACTGTTTCCACTGTTTCCCCATCTATTTGCCATGAAATGATGGGAATGGATGCCATGATCTTAGTTTTCTGAATGATGAACTTCAAGCCAACTTTTTCATTCTCCTCTTTCACTTTCATCAAGAGGCTCTTTAGTTCTTCTTCCCTTTCTGCCATAAGGGTGGTGTCATCTGCATATCTGAGGTTATTGATATTTCTCCCGGCAATCTTGATTCCAGTTTGTGCGTCATCCAGCCCAGCATTTCTCATGATGTACTCTGCATATAAGTTAAATAAGCAGGGTGACAATATACAGCCTTGATGTACTCCTTTTCCGACTTGGAACCAGTCTATGGTTCCATGTCCAGTTCTAACTGTTGCTTCCTGACCTGCATACAGATTTCTTAAGAGGCAGGTCAGGTGGTCTGGTGTTCCCATCTCTTTCAGAATCTTCCACAGTTTATTGTGATCCACACTGTCAAAGGCTTTGGCATAGTCAATAAAGCATAAATAGATGTTTTTCTGGAACTCTCTTACTTTTTTGATGATCCAGTGGATGTTGGCAATTTGATCTCTGGTTCCTCTGCCTTTTCTAAAACCAGCTTGAAATTCACAGTTCACATATTGCTGAAGCCTGGCTTGGTGAATTTTGAGCATTACTTTACTAGCATGTGAGTGTAATAGATAAGTGCAATTGTGTGGTAGTTTGAACATTCTTTGGCATTGCCTTTCTTCGGGACTGGAATGAAAACTGACCTTTTCCAGTCTTGTGGCCACTGCTGAGTTTTCCCAATTTGCTGGCATACTGAGTGCAGCACTTTCACAGCATCGTCTTTTAGGATTTGAAAAAGCTCAACTGGAATTCCATCACTTCCAGTAGCTTTGTTTGTAGTGACACTTCCGAAGGCCCACTTGACTTCACATTCCAGGATGTCTGGCTCTAGGTGAGTGATCATACCATCGTGATTATATGGGTTGTGAAGATCTTTTTTGTATAGTTCTTCTGTGTATTCTTGCCACCTCTTCTTAATATCTTCTGCTTCTGTTAAGTCCATACCATTTCTGTCTTTTATCAAGCCCATCTTTGCATGAAACATTCCCTTGGTATCTCTAATTTTCTTGAAGAGATCTCTAGCCTTTCCCATTCTATTGTTTTCATCTATTTCTTTGCAGTGATCACTTCAGAACACTTTCTTATCTGTCCTTGCTATTCTTTGGAACTCTGCATTCAAATGGGTATATCTTTCCTTTTCTCCTTTGCTTTTGGCTTCTCTTCTTTTCACAGCTATTTATAAGGCCTCCTCAGACAGCCATTTTGCCTTTTTGAATTTCTTTTTCTTGGGGATGGTCTTGATCCCTGTCTCCTGTACAATGTCACGAACCTCCGTCCATTGTTCATTAGGCACTCTGTCTATAGTAGAAGTTAAAAGGCTTTTAACTGAGCGTCTCCACTGTATAAGCATTCCACCATGCTAGTCATAGGGAGGTGAGGTGCAAGATGAATGGGTCTGATCCCTCTCTCCCCCTTGGCATTCACAGTCTAAATGACTGACATCAACTCACAGGCGATTTGGTGTTTAAATCATGTTAATGTGTCAGGTAGACTGATTGCTAAGCAAGTGATCGTAAAGACTGTAGAAAAAAGAAGCAAAGACCAAAAAAAAAAACCACACACAAATTACCTTTCAACCAAAGCTAACTGTTAAATAACAAAGATCCAAACTGGATTACTTACCTTTTTTTCTATTTTTTTTTTGAGGATTTCCTGACATTTATTTTATCCTTGTCATCATCCTGACATCCCACAGTTCATAGAGCCATCCCAGCCTTTACTATTCCAAATTTGGCTTTGAATTTACTTTTTTTAATTGAAGGATAACTGCTTTACAGAAGTTTGTGGTTTTCTGTCATACCTCCACAAAAATGAGCCATAGGTACACCCATGTCCCCTCCCTCCCAGGCCTTCCTCCCATCTCCCTCCCCACCCCACCCTTCAACCTGTCACAGAGCCCTGTTTGAGTTCCCTGAGTCATAAAGCAAGTTCCCATTTTACATTTGGTGTGGTAAGTTTCTGTGTCACTCTCTCCATGCATCTCCCCTTCTCCCTCCTCTCCTCCCCCCATGTCCATAGGTTTGTTCTGTGTTTCTCCTTTGCTGCCCTGAAAATAAATTAATCAGTGCCATCTTTTTGGATTCCATATATATGTCAGTATACGGTATTTGTATTTCTCTGACTTAACTTCACTCTGTATAATAGGCTCTAGATTCATCCACCTTATTAGAATGGATTCAAATGTGTTCCTTTTTATGGCTAAGTAGTATTCCATTGTACAAATGTACCACAGCTCTTTATCCAGTCATCTGTTGATGGACATCTAGGTTGCTTCCATGTTCTAGCTATTGTAAACAGTGCTTCAATGAGCATTGGGGTATATGTGTCTTTTTCAATTTTGGTTTCCTCAGGACATATGCCTAGGAGTGGGATTGCTGGTTCATATGGTGGTTTTATTCCTAGCTTTTTAAGAAATCTCCATACTGTCTTTCATAGTGGCTTTATCAGTTTACATTCCCACCAGCAATGCAAGAGTGTTCCCTTTTCTCCACACCCTCTCCAGCATTTATTGTTTGTAGACTTTTTGATGATGGCCATTCTGATTAGTGTGAAGTGGTATCTCATTGTAGTTTTCATTTGTATTTCTCTGATAATGACTGATGTTGAACATCTTTTCATGTGTCTGTTAGCCATCTGTATGTCTTCTTTGGAGAAATGTCTCTTCAGGTCCCTTTCCCATGTTTTGACTGGGTTGTTTGATTTTCTGGTATTGAGTTGTATGAGTTGCATGTATATTTTGGAAATTAACTCTTTATCAGCTGTTTCCTTTGCTACTATTTTCTCCCATTCTGAGCGTTGTCTTTTCACTTTGTTTGTACTTTCCTTTGCTGTGCAAAAGCTTTTAAGTTTAATTAGGTCCCACTTATTTATTTTTGTTTTTATTTCCATTACTCTAGGAGGTGGGTCATAGAAGATCTTGCTTTGACTTATGTCATCAAGTGTTCTGCCTATGTTTTCCTCTAAGAGTTTTATACTTTCCGGCCTTATATTTAGGTCTTTAATCCATTTTGAGTTTATTTTTGTGTATGGTGTTAGGTAGTGTTCTAATTTCATTCTTTTGCATGTGCCTGTCCAGTTTTCCCAGCACCACTTATTGATAAAAACAATATGATCATCTCAATAGATGCAGAAAAAGCCTTTGACAAAATTCAGCATCTACTTATGATAAAAGCACTTCAAAAAACGGGCATAGAAGGAACCTACCTCAACATAGTAAAGGTAATATATGAAGAGCCCACAGCAAACATTATTCTCAATGGTGAAAAACTAAAAGCATTCCCTCTAAGATCAGGAACAAGACAAGGGTGTCCACTCTCACCAGTATTATTCAACATAGTTTTGGAAGTCCTGGGTACAGCAATTAGAGAAGAAAAAGAAATAAAAGGAATCCAGATTGGAAAAGAAGAAGTAAAACTCACTGTTTGCAGATAACATGATACTCAACATAGAAAACTCAAAAGAAACTATCAGAAAATTACTAGAGCTAACTGGTGAATTCAGCAATACAAGTTGCAGGATACAAGGTCAATACACAGAACTCACTTGCATTCCTGTATACTAACAATGAGAAATCAGAAAGAGAAATTAAGGAATCAATACCATTCACCATTGCAACAAAAAGAATAAAATATCTAGTAATAAACCTACCTAAAGAGACAAAAGACCTGTATATAGAAACCTATAAGACACTGATGAAAGAAATCAAAGATGACATAAACAGATGGAGATATATTCCATGTTCCTGGGTAGGAAGAATCAATATTGTGAAAATGACTATACTACCAAATGCAATCTACAGATTTAATGCAATCCCTATCAAATTACCAATCGCATTTTTCACAGAACTAGAACAAAAAATTTCACAACCCATATGGAAGCATAAAAGACCCTGACTAGTCAAAGCAGTGTTGAGAAGGAAGAATGGAGTTGGAGGTATCAACCTTCCTGACTTCAGACTATACTACCAAGCTACAGTCATTAAGACAGTATGGTCCTGGCACAAAAACAGAATATAAACCAATGGAACAAGGTAGAGAACTCAGAGATAAACCCACGCATCTATGAGTACTTTATTTTTTATGAAGGAGGCAAGAATAAACAATGGGACAAGGATAGCCTCTTCAATAAGTGGTGCTGGGAAAACCATTTTGTTTTAAATGTACTTCATAAGAACATTTCCTTACTGAGTTTTTGCATTATACAACATTAAAAAAGCTCTATAACTTTTGTCTTTATTTCTTTTCAATATAGTTCAATGAAATTATCTCAATTTGGCACCTTGATTGTTACTTTGTAGCATTATGTGAACTTTTAGAAACACTTACCCTAACTAGTAACCATTTATTGATAAGTTTTACTTATTAGCTTTTAAAGTTAGACATGTTCATAGTTCAATACCAAAACGTGACAAAAATGAATAAATCTCATGAAATATCAGTGGACTCTAGGAAACATGGCATTAAAAAAAAAACCAAAAAACCTCTGTGAGCAATAGACTTTAAATGTATTTTCTCCCAAAGATCAAAGGGTAAGAGTAAAATCAAATTTCAAAACTGTGATAATTTTTATCCTTTGAAGGTTAAGTATTTACAAAGAAATAAAAGCTGAAGATGTTATATATATTATGAAAATTAAAAGAAACATAGGAACTTGGCCCATGTGATGAAATAATATTGACTACACACAAAGTTTTTAAAGTCTAGTTGTCCTGGATACTGAGATTTGAAATGCAATACAGACTCAGAAAACAAGAAATCAGCTGATTGACTTATGGGAATAAATTCCAAATTCATGAGAAGGCAAAGAATTAAAATCATCCTCTATAATGTCAAACACATAGTAGGTTCTTAATAAATATTGGGTGCATTGGGAGAAAACAATGCATTTTTAGGTTGGAGGCTTAAAAAGGCTTTTAGAGTCTTCTTGATTTCTTTTTCTTCTTTGGGCACACCACACAGCATGTGGAATCTAGCTCCCTGACCAGGGATTGAACCTGTGCCTGCTGTAGTGGAAGCATGGAGTCTAAACCACTGGACTGCCAGGGAAGTCCCTCCTCTTGGTTCCTTGATTGTGGTTATGTGTCCTGACCTGGATTCTGGATGAGAATCACTCATCCACAGGGCAGCTCAATATGAAAACTGGAACAGTCTCCTCTTAAGCAAACCCTCCCCCAACAAGACACTATTTTATACTCAATGAGTATTTAAAATCAATTTTAAAAGTTTTCGTGGCCATTTGAGAGTTTAAAAAAATCAGGTAAACCAGTTTTTGGATTGGATTGCCTGGTTATACAGTGCACTGGTTACCCTGGTAGCTTCTGCCACCGCCTGCCCATGAGAGGCACTAGCTCCTGGAGGTAGGGGTGGGAAATGACTTTTGAAAGTGAGACTCACACTGACCTCTTACTACCTCTGCTTCTTCCTTTTCTTACCTGTTTCTTCCTTAATTTCAACAAAAGCTTTCATTTGTTATATGGAGAGTTTATCATGGAAGACTTTTTCTTTAAAGGAGGAAAACAGAAAAATAAAACTTAATGTCTAATGCTTGGCTGTTCATGGATATTTTATCTTTATCGTATGTGCTTTCCTCTACAAGTTGCAGCTCCAGTACATTAACTTTAGAAGTATTATTTTTATGTGAAGTTTTGTGATACTTCATGGCTGAACCTGACAAAACTAGATTTCCTTTTGCCGATGTCAGGGTCCTCCAGAGAAGCAGAGCCAACAGGATACACATATGTGTGCATGCATGTGTTTACATACAAGTTTATTATAAAGAACTGGTTCAGACCATCATGGAAGCTGAGATTATTAGATCTGTGGTCAGCAAGTTGGAGACCCAGGGGAACTGATGCAGTTCCTATCCAAATCTGAAGACCTGGGGACCAGAAGCACTGATGGTAGGATCTCAGTCTAAAAACTGGCAGGTCTGACACCCAAAAAGCTGTTGTTTTGGTTTTAGTCCAAAAGCAAGAAAAAACTGGTATAGCAGCTCAAGGGCAGTCAGACAGGACGAGTTCTCTCTCACTCACAGGGGTGTCACTTTTTTCTTCCACTCAGGCCTTCAGTGGGTTGGCTGAGGCTCACCCACATGAGGGCAGGCCAACTGCGTTCCTCAGTCTACTGACTCAAATGTGAATCTCACTCTCAACCCCCTCACAGATGCACACACCCAGAACCATGTTTGACCAAATGTCTGGCGCTCCTTGGTCCAGTCAAGCTGACACATAAAATTAACCATCACAGCAGGTGAGATTCAATTATAAGATTAAATGAGTGTTGATAGATTTATTTTAAAAAATTATGCTTGCAACATAAGTTCAAGTATACAGTTATAAAGCATTTGAAGATTCAGTGAGCCATTTTAAGGGAAAATTAGTTGGCCTTTTCAGTGTTCCCTGAAAAACTATTGTTTCACCAAAAACAATTCTACAAATATTAGCCACTATTTAACTAGTTCATTAAATCATCTGTCAACCGTGCACACATCAGTTGAGTATGTATTTTGTGCCAGGCACTGTGCCAGACACGGGGTATTCAGATGCCAAAGGAGAGAAACCCATTCCTGTCAGCCAGGAATTAATGTCCTGCCCAGCAGCTGAGGCAGCCAAATACATAAATTAGGAAGTAAAGTTGATTTTTAAATTTTTTCCCCAGATATAATTGACATACATTATGTTAGTTCCAAAATGGAGGTAGAGAAAAGATGGTGGAGTAGGACTTGAGCTCACATCCCCTCACAAAAACACCAAAGTCACAACTAACTACTAACAACCATAAACAAAACAGACTGGAGCCTACCAAAATAAATGTTCTACATCCAAACACAAGAAAAGAAGCCACAGTAAAATGGTGGGAGGGGACTTTTGCAATATAATTAAACCCCAAACCTGCAGGGTGGGTGACCCGCAAATGAAAATAATTATATTGCAGAGGTTCTCTCAGAGGAGTGAGAGTTCCAAGTCCCCCATCAGGCTCCCCAGCTCTTGGGTGGAGGAGGCCCTCTCTCGGAAACTGCTGCAAACCACACATAGCAAGGACCCAGAGGTAAAGAGTGTCTTGGTGCAGGGACTCTGCAGGCAAGGACTCCTGCATGGAAGCTCCAGAATAATGTGGCTGGGCTTCCATCACCTGTGACTCCATCTGGTGCTGTCAGTGACTTTAAATTTTTTTATTTTATAAATTAAAAAAAATCCCACTTCTGGGCATACACACTGAGGAAACCAGATCTGAAAGAGACACGTGCACCCCAATGTTCATCGCAGCACTGTTTATAATAGCCAGGACATGGAAGCAACCTAGATGCCCATCAGCAGATGAACGGATAAGGAAGCTATGGTACATATACACCATGGAATATTACTCAGCCGTTAAAAAGAATTCATTTGAATCAGTCCTAATGAGATGGATGAAACTGGAGCCCCTTATACAGAGTGAAGTAAGCCAGAAAGATAAAGAACATTACAGCATACTAACACATATATATGGAATTTAGAAAGATGGTAACGATAACCCTATATGCAAAACGGAAAAAGAGACACAGAAATACAGAACAGACTTTTGAACTCTGTGGGAGAATGTGAGGGTGGGATATTTCAAAAGAACAGCATGTATACTATTTATGGTGAAACAGATCACCAGCCCAGGTGGGATGCATGAGACAAGTGCTCGGGCCTGGTGCACTGGGAAGACCCAGAGGAATCGGGTGGAGAGGGAGGTGGGAGGGGGGATCAGGATGGGGAATACGTGTAAATCTATGGCTGATTCATATCAATGTATGACAAAAATAAATAAAAAAAAGAATCATGACCAATAAAAAAAAAAATTATCAATTCAACTCTTTTGTGTTTTCTCTTAGATGGTTGCCTGTTTGTGTTCATGTCTATGGGGAGGTATAGCCAACATTTTTCGTCTTGATTGAAATGCATATTTTGCTTTGTCTTTTTTCTTACAAGAAAATGATTTTAATCTGAGTATTATTTAATTGCAGATATATAGTTGGTCAATAGGCACATGAAAAGAAGCTTAACATAGCTCATTATTAGAAAGAAGCAAATTAAAATCACAATGAGGTACCATCTCACACTGGTCAGAACAGCCATCACTAATAAGTCTACAAACAATAAATGCTGGAAGGGAGTGGATAAAAAGGAACCCTTCTGCACTGTTGGTGGGAGTATAAACTGGTGCAGCTACTATGGAGAACAGTAGGGAGGTCCTCAAAAACCTAAAACTAGAGTTGCTATATGATCCAGCAATCCCACTCCTGGGCATATATCCAGACAAAGCTATAATTCAAACACACACACACACACACACACACACACACACACACACACACATAATGGAATATTCAGTTCCCAGTTCAGTTCAGTTGCTCAGTCGTGTCCAACTCTTTGCAACCCCATGGACTGCAGCACGCCAGGCTTCCCTGTCTATCACCAACTCCCGGAGCTTGCTCATACTCATGTCCATCGAGTCAGTGATGCCATCCAATCATCTCATCCTCTGTCGTCCCCTTCTCCTCCTGCCTTTAACCTCAGCATTAGGGTGTTTTTCAATGAATCAGTTCTTTGCATCAGGTGGCCAAAGTATTGGAGTTTCAGCTTCAGCATCAGTCCTCCCCTTGAATATTCAGGACTGATTTCCTTCAAGATTGACTGGTTTGATCTCCTTGCAGTCCAAGGGACTCTCAAGAGTCTTTTCCAACACCAGTTCAAAAGCATCAATTCTTTAGTGCTCAGCTTTCTTTATAGTCCAACTCTCATATCCATACATGACTACTGAAAAAAACCATAGCTTTGACTAGAGAGGCCTTTGTCAGCAAAGTAATGTTTGCTTTTTAATATGCTATTTATGTTTTTCATAGCTTTTCTTGAGCAATATTCAATGAATTGGTCATTGAAGACCAATATTCTTGACCAATATTCGATGGAATATTGTTCAGTCATAAGAAAGAATGAAATGTCATTTGCAGCAACATAGATGGACCTAGAGATTGTCATACTAAATAGCTCAAAAGGAGAAAGACAAATACCATGTGATATCACTTATATGTGGAATCTAAAATATGACACAAATCAACGTATCTGTGAAACAGAAACAGACTCAACAAGACACAGAGAACAGACTTGTGGTTGCCCAGGAGAGAGGGGAGGGATGAACTGGGAGTTTGGAGTTAGCAGATGCAAACTATTATATATAGAATGGATACACAAGGTCCTACTGTATAGCACAGGGAATTATATTCAGTATCTTATAATCTACAGTGGAAAAGAAGCTGAAGTTGTATACCTGGAATTAACACGATATTATAAGTCAACTATAGTTAAATTTTTAAAAATTGTAACTGTATATTGATGGATGTTAACTGAACTTATTGTGATCATTTTGCAATATATACAAATATTGAATCATTCTACTGTACACCTGAAAACTAATGTAATGTTATATATTCCTTGCTTAGTCACTAAGTCGTCTCTGACTCTCTGCAACCTCATGGACTATAGCCCAATAGGCTCCTCTGTCCATGGGATTTCCCAGGCAAGAATGTTGGGGTGGGTTGCCATCTCCTTCTTCAGGGGATCTTCCCGACCCAGGGACTGAACCCACATCTCCCACATTGCAGGTGGATTCTTTACTACTGAGCCACCAGGGAAGCCCAGTTTTCTACTGCAGGTGCCTATTTTCTATTTGGGCACGAAGGAAGGAACCAAGCTGAATGAATATGATTAAGTTTCTGGCCTGATATGTCCCCCACATGGTCTTGTGTTTGTTTTTCTGTATAGGAAATGCTAAACCCTAGTGGTTCCCCCAAACACCTGGATTTTAGTATCTGAAAATTTAAGCTAATTAGCAAAACATAATTCCTACTTAATATAGCTTTCATCTGCTCATATCAATCTAATATGATTATTCCCAGTGCCAATTTCAAGTTCTAAATATAGTCTCCTATAACAGGCAGCTTGCACAGAATCCCCATCTTCATTTCACTAGTTCTACTGCAGATAAGTGTTCCCTTGGCTATTCAGGCAAATCCTTCTAATCCTGGGAATGTGGTCCTTAAGTAACTAACCTCTTGTTGGGGAAAAAAAAATACCAGTCCTGGTCTTCATCACATTTCTATACTGAGCCCAGGTTTGAGCAGTTCCCAGTTTCCTTGCATTTAGAGATTTTAGTTGCCTGTAAGGCTTCTGAATTTTCTTATTTTCCTGGTATGTCTGTTGTGGAGCGTCTCATAGTTTTAGCGCATCCCCCCCTCCCACTCTCTCTTTCTCCTTCTAACCCTGGGAATTAAAGGTATGTGCTCTGCAGTTTCAGTAACCTGGCTTTTAAGTGAGACCGCAGTACAAAATAATAAATGAGATTGTAAACAATGTTTGAAGTGGGTGCGAGCCATGCTGGACATTTCAAGATGGATATTTTTGCAGAAGCCATGGTAGAAGATGACGAAAGGCAAATAGATCACAGATGAGGGCAAAATGAAAACAAATGAAGAAAGAGAATGAACAGACACAGATTTTAGAAATCATTTTCTATTCCTAATTAGGCTTCATACCACCATGTTTGGTTACTGCTCTGCTTTCATTCATGTCTTTTGACCTTGTTAAAAAAAAAAAAAGAAACAAAGAAAGTCACTTTGGGGGACCTCAATTCATTTATGGTCAGAGTCCAGCAGCCATCGTATACCTACAGGAAAGCCCACCTTCTTGGTCACTGGGTCCTGCCTGGATCTCATTTCATTACTCAGGACAATACGTCATTCACATCCACAGCAGTCTACATTGCTCTAGGTCTGAACACAGGCATGGAGCAACCATAAAATATCAAGAGTGGATGAGGAAACTACAACACTCAGCTCTGGAAACCAAATGATAGCCAATGTACTAGCCCATATATGCATGACCACTGTAAGCCAGAATGGTGCCAAGAATGACAAAGACAGGAGGGAGAGAATGAATAATTACCTACTGGCTTAATGCAGACATTGATTTGTTTTCATAATTTTAAGTTGAATATACCAACTTGATGAAAGTGTTGAAAAACCAAATATAATTCTTTATTAAAATAGAAAGCAGAGTGAGGTATGCTTTAAAAACAGACTAACTTTAGGGAACTGGATATTTTCATGGCTCCACTGATGATTTGCTAATTGACAAAGGGATAACCCACCTTACAAATGGAGAGAGATGGGACTATCATCACCTTAACTCAGGGGTCAAACCAGACATCAGTAATAGTGTGGCAGCCACGCTTAGTGCCCAGCTGGTGTCATGCACGATGCGGCACATGCTCTCATATATGGAATATTCTTCAAATGTGTAACCTGAGCCTTATAGAGACTCTACAGGACATATAGAACATGAAGGAATGTGTTAAACCACATGAAGAAAGAATCCAAACAGTCCCAAATTAGGGCATTCTAAAAGACAACCGGCGTGGCCTTTTCCAAAAGTCAGGAGCATGGGAAAGTGGTGTGTGTGTGCTATTTTGGATAAAAAGAAACTGAAGACAGACCAATTGCAACATGCCCTCCTTGATTGGATTCTAAATTGGAAAAAAAAATCTATAAAGCCAAGGTTACAATTTGAATATGGACTAGGTATGGGAATTAATTTATTAAGTGGATTATGTAAAAGGATGTTCTCATTTCTGGGGGATGTGTCCTGAAGTGCTTGGGGTGACTGACTTTAAAATGGCCTAATAACAACAGAACACAGATGAAGCAAAGATGGCAAAATGATGACAATTATGGATTAAAAGTATGGGATTATGGGTATCTGTTGTACTTTTTTCTATTTCTCTTCATGCTTGAATATTTTATGATAAAAAGTTTTTTTAAAAAAAACCCTGTAACTTCATGAGTCAATAATTTCTGAAAAGTAGATGTTTCAAAACTAATTCATTACTCCAACTAATAAAAAAATTTAAAAAAAAAAGAAAATAGACATTTGAACAAAAAAAAAACAAAAAAAAAACTAATTCATTTCTTTCCATCCATCTGGACCAGATCCACCTGGCTAATTTACCAAAAAAATAAAATAATAAAATAATAATGGTTAATATAAATTTTAAGTAAAATCTGCAGTTTTCACATAAAGTCATCCACTGGCAACAACAAAAGGCAGTAATTTAAACTAAAGCACTTCAGCTTTCCTTTAATTGTCTTTACTTATGAGGAAGAAACAAAAACTTGAATGGTAACAGTGCCTGGTAAATATCAATATAACTGAAAATGTGCTGTTGTTATTAATGAATGCATTTTAAATAGATGGTGTAAAAGTGAAAAGAATCTTGCTAATCTCAAATTATCTGTGTAATCAACTTTTCAGCATGAGTAAGTTGAAGCATAAAGAATAGCTGTCAGTAAAAAAAGAACCACATGTAAGGAACTGCCCATAACTTATAAATAGTTATGCCAGCTTACAAATTAATAAAATAATAGCGTAGTGGTGTAGTGTTAGTTGCTCAGTCATGTCTTTGCGACCCCATGGACTGTAGCCCACTAGGCTCCTCTGTCCATGGACTTCTCCAAGCAAGAATACTGGAGTGAGTTGCCATTTCCTTCTCCAGATCTTCCGGACCCAGGGATCAAACCCAGGTCTCCTGCATTGCAGGCAGATTCAATCCCCACATCTATTTTAGCCAGTCAATTTTCCTCCCTGGATATATGTGTAGAATATGAGATCAAATATTCAATACTTACATTCTACTGTATAATTTCAGTTGAATTGTTGTCCAGATTTGGGAATCAAAGCTGACTTCTGAAATCACTAAAATTCCCTTCCAATAATAATGAGGTGATTATCAACTGGGCAGGATGAAAATAGCACAGGCTTGGGAGTTATGAAACTTATGTGACAGCCCACTCACCAATGCTTGTGTCCTAAACAAACAGTCCTTAGTGTCTTTGGACTTTAATTTCCTTGTTTAAATAGGCCAATGGTTAGAATAAAGACTCTTAACATGGATTGCAAGGGTCTGTGGATCCCCTGAAAGTAAACTATCTCATGTATGTTAGTGTAGAAGCATTTCTCTGAGGAGAGAATGGTAGATAAGACGTACAAATTGCAACAACTCTCATCGAAGGGTATTATCTGATTCCCTGTCCCCTGGTCTGGGATGGCCTTGTGACTCACCCTGAGCAACAGAATGAGGCAGAAGTGATGATATGTGACTTGTAAGCCTTGACCTTGCAGCTTCTGCCCTTGTTCTCTTGGAAGGCTGCCACCACGTAAATGAGCCCTGCATCCCTGAGGCAGAGCTGTGGTGAGGCGGCAGCCAGCAATGACCACCAGACAGGTGGCTGAAGCTGGCCTGGTCTATCCAGCCTCCTTCTAGATAAAGATGAATGAAGCTGCCTAAGGGACACCAGACAAAACTAGCCAGCTGGGCCCAGGAAAACAGAATTGTGAGCGAATTAATAGTATTATAAGCCACAGAGTTTTGGGGTGGTCAGTTATAATGTATTATTTAACTATTCCAAGAGGGTTTTCAGCTTTTCTCAAATTCTCTTTATTGAACTTCTGAATTTAAATTAGATTATTTAAAAGGTTATAATTCCTTGTCTCTGCTCTGTTAACTACATCATTGGTATGATTTAATGTGGCAAGTCATGTATTCAAACTGCATTTTAAAGTACGTCCTAGAATTACTGAACTGAAGAATCAGCAGGTCTTTGAGTCTATACTTCAAAGATATTTTCTACTTTCCTCTTAAAAAAATGTGGAACAGTCCTCAGGCTCATCTTACATTATTTTTAAAGATTAAAGCAATTTCATCTGAAAATTATATTAATATTCCAGTTTGTTATTTCCAGACAAGTGTTTGAACTTATTTAGGTCAGCGAGCATTTGCTCCTAAGTGATCTTATTCTTCAATCCCTTTTAACCAAACTCTGTCCCATCCTTTCTAAAGTGTGAAACAGTCTGAGGGTGTGGTCACCCTGTGCCTTTCCTGCTGACATAACATGGCTGAAACGCCATCCAGCCAGGTGTGGCTTCCGTACTTGCTTTTTTTCAAATGACCCTCTTCATTATCAGGAATGGTGGCCTCCTTCTGCATTTAGTCTTTCTGACTCTTTTCTCACATGTTCTTGACAGATTTTTTGTATCCATGCTTGTTTCTCAGATCATATTTCACATTTATATACACTATTGAAAAACATCTCATCTCAACAGCCAGCTTCCTGCACAAAGATAGTAAATCTTTTTTGGCTGCCCCCTTCTCTTTTCTTCTCTTCTTCCCCTTGGCCCCCAGCCCTTGCTTTGGACCATTCACAACTTTAGCATCAGAATTTCATTCTGAGAACTCTCCCCTGCTTCTTTTTGGACCCTCAGACCAGGGGAGACCAAGGGGTCAAAGTCAAGCTTTTATAATTTCCTGAGATATTTTAAAACTCAAACTAACTGAGTGTGTCTGGTAGTGACCACATCCCTCTGGAATTTTCTGATGGCCAGGTGGCCCGCTTCCAGGATTCCTGTCACTTCTGATTTTCCATGCAGGGCCTCTGAGTTGGCCAGAATTAGAAGCAGAGTGTTAATCCTCTCTCCCTTCTGAAAGATGAAATTATCATGTGGGTTAGTGACTTTCAACCTTGCTGCACACTGGAATCACTTGGGGGCAGGGACATTTAAACAAACAAACAAACAATGTCTGGGGCCCTACTCCTAGAGATTCTGCTTTAATTAGAATGGGTGGAGCCTGCTCTACCTATTAAAAAAAAATTATGGGATTATTCTCACAGCCAGACATGGCTGAGAACAGTAATTAAGGTGAATTATGAATTTATCAGCTGTTCTGAGTTTAGAAAATGAGGCATCTGGTGATGCCAGGGTAGTTGAAGCCCCCATCATGAGGAATCTTAATGCTTCTTTTCTCTAACCCATTAAGCTAACACAGGCAATCCAGTTCTAGCATGTCTAAACAGGATAATGACAACCAGAACTGTGATATTACTTTCTGATTGTTGATATTAATTTCAATGCAGCTCTAACATCTTTAAACAAGACTAAGCTCAACAGCAAAAAATTCTTTGAAAAGTTCAGAAGAGAGTTGGGAACAGTAACTTTTCTGAATTCCAAATAAAGATGAACTACATTGCTGTGGATGGTTTTCCTTATTAATTAAGAAATAATTTGACAAAGAAAGTGTATTGAAAATGAAAAAATATAGCAAATTTTTTTTCTCCTTCTTTGGTCAATTTTCAGGATGCTAATTCTGTGTTAGCCAAAAGGCAACTGAGATGCAAAATGCATTATATTTTTGAAGAATTCTCTCTCACCATATATCACATACACTACTTTTTTGGGCTTTAAAAATTTTTTAAGCATCTCAATTATTATCCCCAAGTATGCAAATGCAATTTTTCATGAGGCTATTGTGCTTTCATGATGAAATTGCGTTGTTTCTATTATAATTAATGGCAGAACTGATTCTAGTTTCATTCTCAGACATAGGCTAAGTGTCAGCCAAGTTGGGTGCTAAGGCGTGAACAGCAAATCAATTCTGAATAAGCATCTTCTCAAAGGACCTACTGAGGGCACACTTGTATCGTGATGACCAAAGCACATGCTAGGACTACACACTCATGATTACGCCACTCAGTAGGTGGTGTGAGACACTGCAGGCATACAGGGGAATTCTGCTTCCTGTGAACTGGAGTTGATCATAGGACAGAGATTCTCCTGAATGCTCACTCCAGGAGTAGAAGGCATAGAGAGTTCTGAAACCTTAGCTCTAATCTGTTCTAAGTTACCAGTGTAGAAACTGCTATCTGTAGACAGCAGAAGTCCAGGGGTATGCTTTGTAAAATCCAAAAGAGAAAAACAGCAGAAAAGAATGAGCAGTATTCTCATGCTGAAATACTGCAACTGCTTTCAATCAAGCAGTCCCTTTCGGAATCACATGCATTTTGTCAACAATTCAGTTTTGCAAACATTTTGCAACACGGTATCATCTGACAAACTCTCAATAACATATTTTCCACTAAAGAAAGCACCCGTACAAAACGGTGTCAAATATCATGAAAGGGTGTGTTCTGAAACTGTGGACACTGAGAAAACTAGTGTTGCTTCTCTTTCCAACTCTAACGCATGCCATCTTGAGCTAGGATTACAGGAGCTGAAAACAATGCATGAGAAGGTGGAGGAATGAAAAAGAAACCCTGACAAAACAAGAGAGTACAAACAGCGGAGCGAAGACAACTGCTACAAGGCTTCCTAAAATTGGTGCATGTAACTCAGACCCAGACTTATTTTAACCTCTCTCATTTTACTTAGAATACCTAAATACTCACAAATATCTCACCGCGTGTGCATGCTCACTCAGTTGCGTCCAACTCTTTGTGACCTCATGAACCGTAGCCTACCAGGCTCCTCTGTCCATGGAATTTTCCAGGCAAAGAGTACTGGAGTGGGTTGTGATTTCCTACTCCAAAATATTTCACCATCTACTGCCAAATATCAACACTGAAAATGATGTATACCTTTGTTCTGTGTCAGGGCAAGAATTGCAGATACATGCCTAAGTGTTTATACAAGTTTAAATAAAACCTCAAGTTAGATTTCTGTTCCTACCAAAATTGTGCAGTCTTTCTAAACAACTCTGTTGACTTTCCTGGAGAAAAGAGAAGACTCCCACTGCTTCAAATTAAGTCTACTTATTAGCAGAGAAATCATGGGTTATGACCCAAGGAAGACAGATTGGGTGCTTCTTCGATTAGAGTAAGTATATTCATCTTACAAATAGCTTGCCATCAGTGGCTCAGATGGTAAAGAATCTGCCTGCAATGCAGGAGACCTGGGTTCAATCCCTGGGTTGGGAAAATCCCCTGGAGGTGAAAATGGCACCCCAATCCAGTATTCTTGCCTGGAGAATTCCATGGACAGAGGAGCCTGGTAGGCTACAGTTCATGGGGTTGAAAAGAGTCAGACATCCCTGAGGAACTAATACTTTCACTTACAGAAAATAAGCACCTCACATCTGAGGTGTGCATCCATGATTGCTTTTTCTACCTCTCTCCTTAGTAGGATGGGAAAAAACATACTTAGTACCCTAATGTTTTGGTTTTGCAAGCAATACAATCAACCTCCCAATTTCATCCTAAACCAGGAGGCATTCCTACTTTGCACAGTTCAACCAGGACTGCACAAACGACTGGGATCAAAAGAAGACATTCTGCCTCTTCACTTGAACTGAGTCAATGTGAATTAATTTAAAATGTCAAACTTGATTTCAATAAAACAGACTTGAAAAACAATACTGTTTGGTTAAGAAAGAGGTTAATGAGGAAAATGTAATCCCCACTCAAATGTCATTGGAATGCAAAGCCACATTTATTTGCATGTGTGGTATCTGTAAAAGGTCCAAGGAATTTTGTTTTTAGTGTTTTGAATTGTTTATAATGTATTCTCTTTTTTTTCCATCTACTAACAATTCCCAGAAATGATGAAAATCAAAAGATGGAAAAATATAAATGCATTTGGGTTCTAAGAAAATTACCAGTTGCAACATCTGCTCTAGCCACAGTTCATAAAGCAGGTGATTATGGAGACAATAAAGAAAAATGTTATTAAGTCAGTAAAAAAAGATCTCTTGAACCTTGCCAACTCTGTGATAGCGCCTAGAAGTCTGACACTCCAAAACAGTCCATGCAAAATTTTACAACAAAATTTTCACTAATAATTATGCTCGTTTGCAAGCACAGGGTTCAGATATTCCAGGCTTCAGGACATGAAATACACTGAGCAATTTCTCTGACCTTGTTATGTTTTATTAAATCATTTACCAAAGTGTCAAATAAAACAAATCTATTATTTAAAAATCAACCCTGGAAAGGTCATTAGCTTTTCAACAGACCAGTGTTTCGTCGCACTTTTAGATATTTTTCCGCACATTTCAGGGCCAGGAACTGCTTCATTAAGAGCACTGGGTTTCAAAACAACCCAGTTCCCTGAGGCTCGGCAGCCAGAGCAGAGCGCTGTTCTGGGAGCCACAGGCCTCAGTTAACGAGGAGCCAGGCCTCAGAGTCAGGGATGTCTTGGCAGAGAGTCCACCCTGTTAATGTTCCGGCCACGGTTCACCTAGTAAGGAGCTGAAACTCTATTGGATAGGATTAGCGTTGCTTAAAATTTTATTTAATGCCTTGATCCGTCACTTGAATGGTCTCCCTAGGCCTTCAATTATGCAAGAATGAAGATGAGTCAAGAATTAAGGCGTTTATGGCCTCTCCTTATATTTCTATTTTTGGCAAATCCTGTAAGATACTGAGAGGGATACAGTCCTACAGTAATGAAACCCCTTTGGGAGCCTCTCCTATTCCCCACCCCGAAGTTTCAGATAACAGGACTGCCTTTGGAGTAACTCCCTGCACCCTTTGCTGACCTAGCCCCTGGGTGCATCTGCAAGAACCACTGGCTCTTTTGGACCAAACCTTAGCTGGGGTTAGAGGTACAACCTATGAGGCCTCTAAAATCCCAACTACTTCACAGAACTCAATTAACTACTAGAGAATTAATATTTTTTGAGAGTGTTAGCACCATGTCCCTCCTGGGTTCCTGCAGCGTCATCATCATTTTGGGGCCCTGGCTGGGGAGCTGCTTCTATCTGCATCATGGCTGACCTGCAGTCAGAGGGACTAAAGACCAAGGGCAGTCAGTTCCACTCCCAGTTCATGGGGTCACACCAGAGCATGGCACAGTGGGGAGGTCTCCCCCTGCAGGGAGGGGCACTGCGCCCGAGAGCAGTGGGACGGCAGCAGAGCAACCAAGTCCTTGTGGAAAAAATTAGTAAGTGACATAGATTCAGTCTTGCCTCTGCTCAGGAGGAATTGCTGAGCCAGAGAATCAGCTCCAGAATACTATCTGCAGATTCAGGGTGTTAGGGTGGGGCTTAGGCAGCAAGGTGGACAGAGGAAGCAGCCCCACTGTGGCTGGGATCCGCATCATCCATCTAGCAACCAGTTCACACTGAGCCAGGCCAACTGGCTCAAGTAACTAGTTGTTTAGCCTCAGGCTGGAAATCGAAAATACAGTCTCTTAAGTAGCGTAGACATGGAAGGGCTGGAGGAACAGCCACCGTGAGAGCCCCCACACCCTCTAGGTTGGGGAACAGGCAGTTGGCAATGGGATGGGGCCACTACCCAAACTCCCACCTTCCAGAGCCCTCCTAGACACCCCCACAGCTGAGGAAAGACAAATATCTTCCTCTTGTCTGCCTTTCAAATGTGATGTGACTGCATTTCATTATCAGAACCTGCCCTGCTGCAGATGTCCTGGGAATTCTAGTCCATGTACCCTGGGTCCCCAGCACAAGGAGTACCACAGGCATGGGCAGGGCTCTCCTTCAGGGACAGTCATCCACATCCTTAGTGGCCTGCCAAGAGGAAGATGTCTGGAACCCTCCTCTCCTGAGTCCCCTCAAGATGGAGAGTCCGCAAATACACCACTCAGAGCCAGTGTTACTGAATCACCCTCCTCCAGATCTGATCCCCCAGCAGCCTTGAGTGTTAGGGGACTGGCTTGGGGTGGAGGGGGCGGGGAGCAGGGTTCATGGAATTAAGGTGGTATTAAGGACAAGATACCAGGAAGGCTTTCATCTTGCCCTGCCAGTCACCTTCTCCCCCAATCCCCTTCCCAAGAGTCTACAGATCATTGGTTCTCAAGGTCTGGTCCTGGGCCAGCAGCATCAGCTTCACTTGGCAACTTGTTAAAAATGCACCCCAGGCCTGGTGCATCAAAGTGGGGGCGGAGCCCAGTAATCTGTAGCCTAAAAATGCCATCCAGCTGATTCTGCTGCATCCTGAAGTTTGAGAACTCCTGCAGTTGGAAATTAGGCATTTCTGGAGCAACAGAAAGTGGAAACAAGGCCCACTAGATTACTAGTGGTGAACACAGCATATACCTTAGCAGAGGTCCCAGTCAGGTTCAGATAGAGCCTGGGCTAGGTCCATTACCCCAAAGTCTAAGCTTATGTCTCCTTTCCCTCTGGCTGACCACATGAGATAGGGTTAAAAGTCACGACCAGCATGAATGCAGGGAAGACAGAGAAGGAAGGCCACATCCAGTCTGTGTCTGGCTCAGATAACTAATCCAAGTATCTGGAGTGGAAGAAGAGAACCTTGGTTGATATGCCTGGTGTCATACAGGGCAGGCTCCTATACCAGGAAACAGGAGATCGACTCTTAACACACAAGACCTGCCCTCTAGTAAATACGGTTTAATCAGGACCCTGAAGCATCTGCTCCTCTTAGACACTGGGGCAGGGAGGAAGATGAGGGACAGAAGCATTCCTCATCCTAGTGTCAGTTCCCGAGCTTGGGAATTGGTTTAAGAACTGGTTTAAGACTATTCTTTCCACCTTCCCCTGCTAAGATAAGGTAAGATGAAGACTTCCCTTTCCAATGTCTGGCTCCAGCTGCCCTCCCCTTCACACCCAGACTGAATAAGCAGGCTTCTGCTATATCCCCATTTTACCATTGCCACCTTCCCCTTGAGGTCTGGGGCTGCATCTCACTCTTTCATGCCAGTCTTTTTCCTGGGGCCTGAGGTCTGACTTGGATCTCTTATCATGTATTACTTTATAACCAGGAAAAAACCCACAGTGCTGAGATTTGAAAAACTGAATCCTCATCTCCCTATCTCATTTTCACTGAGGATCATGCTCAGCGTCAGGTCTGCAAGAGGGCATATACCCTCTAGCTCACCACAGAGCAGCAGGAGCCCCAGCCTTGCACCCCAAACTCCAAGAGCGTAACACTGATGGGGTCCTTGTTGGATTTCTCTACCACTGTCACTTTCACACTTTTAAATGTAATCCACGACAAGAAATACATTTTGCATTGTGACTCAGTATACATGTATACACAAACATGGGGAAAACTTTTGTATGCCACTAAAACTGCTAGTCAAGTTGCACATTACTAATTTCACGAGTTACTAATGGATAGCAACCTGCAGTATGAAAAACACTGTTCTGAAGTCCACACTGTAATAAACATGCCACCAGCATCACAGAAAAGGTAGCATTAGTAGCACACAGTCATCATGACCCACATTGCTGAGAGCTCTATGTGTTTGCATATGTGTTACTGTCATTTCTATTAAAGTTCTAAAATTGCTACTGGCCATAATACCAACTCTGTGTTCCTAGTTTTCCAATAAATACCAAAAAATTACTTTTATTGGATTCATCTTAAAATTTGGTGATGATTTGAAACAGCAGTACGTGTAGATGGCTAAATTCTCATTACCAGATAAGCGGTTATTTTCTAAGTTTCAACAAACATTTCTGTTCAATGAAGTTTGGTTTAAATCAAGTAAATCGATATAATCGCATAATGGAGTTTCTCTCTTCTCCCTGTTAAATGACAGTAGCTCAAAGACTGGAAACACTTGAAGGATAAAGAATGGGTTTGAAAGGTGAAACGTGTGCCTTCCCTAATAGACCCTCAGCTGTCCTGTGAGGGAAGCTCAAAGCCCTCCTTTCACAGCCGGGTTGGTTCTGCCTCTTTAGGACCTGCATTCAGGGCTCTGTCACTCAGCACAGTTATGCGCGGCTCAGGACACCAGGTCTCCGACCCTGCCCGCGCGTGCGCGCGTCATCTGCAGCAGACGGGCGGACACAGGATGCTGCGCGATTGGAACAGGCCTGCCCCACTCCTCGCCCTCCTTCCCCAAATCAAAACCCACCGAAAACACCGTGAAAAGCCAGAAACCTCATGGCTTTAATTACTTCCATTCCCCAAGCTGCATGTGGCACACAGGACACCTCGTATCCCTCCAGGGGCGCGCAGGGGAGGGAGCGCCAGCCCAGCCTGCCTTCCTTCCAACTCCGCGCCCTCCACTCCGGCAGGGCTTGCGGGCTGGCGCCACCTGGCTTTTCAGAGCAGAACGGGAGGCAGGAGGTCGAGGAGGTGGGCGAGGGGCTGCGGGCACCGCGGAGGGAGGGCGCCCAGGAGCGCCTCCCACTTCAAAGCCCCGGGGCAGCCGGGCAGCTGGCAACCCGCGCTGCGGAAGGAGAGGCAATTACCCTCCTGGGAAACGAAAGACCTAGAATTTCCCCCGTTACAGACGTTAGAAGAGCAGATTCCACATGTAGGGCAGGCCTGAAGCGCAGACATAATGGTGGCAACTCAAAGCGTTATAAACAAGCACCGGTCGGTTTACGCCTTGATGGGTTCTGGCGGATTTTACCGATTACCTATTCTGCACAAACTTCCTCCATCCACCTCCGGGAACGGAAAGACGACAGGCTCTGCTACCCACCCAGCTGAGCACTGGAAAGGGGGAGGGCTGTCGAACGGACCCCCTTGGCATGCAAACTGGGAAAACTACGCGTTCAGGAACTGATGTGAAAATAAAACAAAAGCCCGACTGGGAAGTGCTTTAGCAGAAAAAGCAGCACAGCCGTAAGAAAAGCTGTAATGGATTCTAATACCTGTTCAGTGCTCTATAAGTTCGCACTGAGTTTGCATTTGTGTGTATGGATGTGATGAATTCATAGGACTGCTAACAGGACAGCACTGCTATTAAACCTGGACTACTTATCAAAATTATCTACCCACCTATTTCAGCAGGTCTGTTCGGAGGGATCAAGAGCAGTGAATTTTTGGAAGCTGTTTTTCCGAGTAAGCATGCAGGTGCACCAACAGACACCTGGATGCATATAACATGCACACATTTTGTGCATGTATGGAAATGTGGCTTTGCATTTCTTATAATGACTCAGGCACCGTGCTATACACTTTAAAGCAGACTTTTACATTCACTTTTCATTTAATCATCACAACATTAGGGGGCATCATTAGTCCCCATTTTACAGGTGAAAAACCTGCAGCTTGGAAAAAATGTTGTGTTGGTATCTATCACATATTTACTGAAAGTGAGGATGGCTTCGAATCAGCATAAAAGAAGCTATAAAACCAAATATATTTATTCTAGTTCCAGGCCATTCTCATATTCAGCAAATATGTGATGGACGCCTTCTATACACCAGTAAAGCACCATGGCCATCAAGATTAAAGACTTGTTCTACTGCTCTTGGGAACTCACACTTAGTGAAAGAGAGAGAAATTACAATCTTATAGAATATAAACTCCATAATCAGCCTGAGGCTTAATGAAGACTTCCTAAAAGAGAAGACACCCAGGCTGAATCCTGAAGGACCAATAGAATGACATCCTTCTACCTTATGAGGGAGGAGGGAGGTGTGCATGGGGTAGAGAGACAGCACATGTGGAGACATGAAGGCAAAAAACCACTGGTGTCCACCACCTTTCAGCAGAGCCAGCCTTCACTATGTGAGAAGGAAAGTGGTGAGAAAAGAGATGTTATGTAAGGAGTGTCACATGCTCATGTCTGCATTTTCCTGAAAGTTCGTGGGAAGTGAATGAAAGACTTACAGTAGGGAAATGATATGATCACATTATATAAAGATGACTCTGGTTGCTTCAAGGACAAACTAAAGTGCACACGGTCGGGAGGAGAAATGATAGAATGATGCAGGTACAGTCAGAACCTGTCATTACTAAGGCAGGAGGTGGGGGCAGGTGAAGAAGATGGATTTGAAAGATAATAGGAGGAACTGGCGATAGTTGCCAGGTTATTGGCTTAGCCCAACTGTTATCAGTGCCATTCACAGAGACTAGACCAGACGATGAGTTGCAACAGGGACTACAACTACATTCCATTTTGAGAATGGTGAATTTTAAAAATCTAAGTACATCTACTTAGGATATGGAAATGCTTTCCTGTACGGGGTTGGATATTCAGGTCTAGCGCTCCTAGAAAAGGTTTGAATTGTAGAAAAATCTGCCATCAACATCATCTGTGACCACAGAATGGCTAAAAATAATAAAAGTGATGATAATAACTGCTAACATGCATCTAGTACTTACTATTAGGTTTTCTCATTTAGTTCTTATAACAATCTCCGGGATACTCCTAAGATTAGATTAGATTAGACTGACTACTGCCCAGGGAGAGATTTTCATATCAGCAGAGAAAAAGTTCTAGAACAGGACCCTGAGGATGAGGTTTACCAGGAGGGGCTGGAGAGCTCTAGCTAGAGTTGCAATGAACACCTTACATAATCAGCCAGACTCAAATGTGGAAGGTGAGTATCTTTGCTCCAGGACAACAGCCAGGAGTGGTTGTCTGGGCTGGCAGCCCATCCCCACAGACGTAAGGTCTTTGCTGAGGGACACCCCTCAGCCCCAGTGCTGTGTGGGGTTCTTTTAGCCTCCAAGTTGTCAAGGTCTCCCAGCCTGCAGGTGATAGAGGCAGAGACTGCTTCAGTGCAGAGAAACTGCTTGTTGCACTGCATACCCCTGGATTCCAGCAAGGCTCATCAAGGTCAATCAAAACAGGAGAAAGCACCCAGACTGAATTTCCAACATGGCAGACAGTTCCCCACATCATATCTCACATCAAGGAGGTGCTTCCCCAAAGCAAGCAAGAGCAGTTTTACCATCTTATCATTAATAGTGAATAACTCCTTTGTTAGCTCTTCTACCTGCCCCTACTGTTGATAATCTGGGAGTCTGTTGAGTGAGGGACAAGGATCACTTCTGAACATTGACTTGACTTTATACATTTGTTAATTATTATGTTGCTTCTTTATTTGATCATGGATTTCTGTCTCTCTTACACTGAGTTCAAGACTCTAAAAACAAGTGAGACTTGTCACTGGATCCTCACTAGAGGAACCATAACCTCGTCCCAAAGGTCCTCGTGGGCTCAAAATTCACACAACAGAGTTGGTAAGTTTAAAGAAACAGCACAAGTGACAAGGTGCTGATTTTGTTTTGCTTTAATTTTGTACTCCTGAACCCAAGACTATTATATTCTGCCTCAGGTATTGCTGTTCTGAATGAGAAAATGGGGTGAGGAGTGCAGATGGTTGGCTCCTAGAGACCTGTCTTTATAAAAATTTTCACAGAAGAAAGTGGCACAGAGCAAGAAGCAATCCTGGGCTCTCCAGCTGTGCAACCTGGGGAAATCAGCTCTCTGGGCTCCTATACTCATCTGCAAGAAGGGGGCAGAAGCAACTCTAAAGCACTTTGCAAGTTTAACACTCATTGCGTACTTAATACAAGAATAAGCAGGTTCTGCTGCTTCTCCATCTGCTATGAGTAAGGGACTCACTGTATGTTGATACACACAATAGCATCAGACAACATAAAGACAAATGATTTATGAATCAACAGATTACCAAGATTAAAAAGGAAATATGCATTGTTGTACAGCAGAAACACACTGTAAAGCAATTATACTCGTTAAAAAAATTTTTAATGAATGACATACATACATGCATATGTATATACACAAATATATAGCACACCCATATAAGTAAATAAAAATTAAAATGTGTATATAATAAAAATTAAAAGTATGTACAAACAGCTCCAGAGAAACCGACTGGTCCATACATGCAGCAGGTTGATGGCAAAGCCAGGTAGAAAGTTCAGATTTTCTAACTACTTGTCAGATAATTTGCCCACTGGCCCAGGTGTGGGCAAATTATAAGTCACCAGGTATTGGAAGATTCAGTAAGATTCATGTTTAATGCTCCACGTGTGGCATGTTTCCTTCCCCACCATCATCAATAGTGCATTAGAAAAAGCTGCATGTGCTAGTGACAGCATGGATCTGCTTTTAAATGGGAGAACCCATGAATTTGTCCCTGCCTTTAATACCAACTCTATATGTAAATTTGCTGAGGAATATCCTGAGAACATTTTTTCAGAGGTGATCATAGGAATCCATTTAATGGAAGTAGCGAAGAGAGAAGAAATTACCCAGTTTGTCCTTCAACTGAGGGGCAGTAAGCTCAAAGAGAGCACGTTCCCCAGTTCCATCCTAGTATGTGCCCTGGGCAAGTAGCTATCTTGTTAGGTCTCAGCTCATTTTCAGGGAAATCCAGAAGCTGAACCCAGATCATTTTAATGACCCCTTACATGCTCAGATTTTATCTTGAGAAATTCCTGAAGCAAACTGCCTGAACTTTGGGTCAACTATCCCATGCCTCTCTCAGCAAGGTAACTGAAAAAACTGTGATAGTTACTATTATCCAGTAGTAATAATAATGTTAAAATAGCTGTTGAGAAAGAGGAGTTTGCATCTGTTAAATAAATCTTGTTTGTTGTTGTTTAGTCCCCAAGTCGTGTGTGATTCTTTCATGACCCCATGGACTGCAGCCTGCCAGGCGCCTCTGCCTGTGGGGTTTTCCAGGCAAGAATCTGGAGTGGGTTGCCATTTCCTTATCCAGGGGATCTTCGCTATCCAGGGATCAAACCCACCTCTCCTGCATTGGAGGTGGATTCTTTACTACTGAGACATCTGCTGCTGCTGCTGCTGCTGCTAAGTCGCTTCAGTCGTGTCCGACTCTGTGAGACCCCTTAGACGGCAGCCCACCAGGCTCCGCCGTCCTTGGGATTCTCCAGGCAAGAATACTGGAGTGGGTTGCCATTTCCTTCTCCAATGCATGAAAGTGAAAAGTCAAAGTGAAGTCCATCAGTCGTGTCCGACTCTTGGAGACCCCACGGACTGCAGTCCACCAGGCTCCTCTGCCCATGGGATTTTCCAGGCAAGAGTACTGGAGTTGGGTTGCCATTGCCTTCTCCACTGAGACATCTAGGAAGCCCCAAATCTTGTTTAGACCGAAGTAATAAGTAAACTGGAGCCAGGTGTGTAGGCTCCTGCCCGCCCTTCGCTTCAACACTCATTAAGTATTGAATTGCCCTTACCTAAGAAGCCATGAGGAGAAGGGGACGAGAGAGGATGAGATGGCTGGATGGCATCACCGACTTGATGGGCATGAGTTTGAGTAAACTCCGGGAGTTGGCGATGGACAGGGAGGCCTGGCGTGCTGCGATTCATGGGGTCGCAAAGAGTCAGACACGACTGAGCGACTGGACTGAACTGAACTGAACTGAAGAAGCCATGCGCTAAGGCAGGCCTGGGACTCAGCTGGTGTAACTTGACATTAAGGGAGTGCTTACCAGCAGGACACTCACCTGCTTTTACCAGGTAAAATGCTAAAAGCGACCTGGCGCTTTTGCTCTGGCCCCTGGCAGAGTCATGGCTCTGCGGTTCCTACAGTCCCTTCTGGGTGAAAGTCACCTTCCCAAAGTCCTTGTGGATCTTCCGCAGCCACCTCAAGCGAAAGCCCGACCCCCCGGAACCCAAGCCCGTGGCTCCCTCCCATTTGCGGGAGAAAAAAAAAAAAAGTAGACTAGAGTGGGTGTGGGGCAGGGATGGACAAAAAAAGAGGAGGAGGAAAATCCTGCGAAACGTGTTTTGGCAGGCCCGGCCTTCCGAGACCTTCCATATGTGTTCCATATTGCGCAGACCCGGTCTTTGATGTTTTTCCTGAAAGTAGAGACATTATTCTTTCTCCAACTGCGCCTGAACCCAAAAACAGGGAAACGGCGAGGCCAGGCCGCAGGCCCCAGGCAGATCCACCACGTGGACGGAAGCGCGGCCCCGGGTTCTCCCGTCGTGGACAACAGCCAGGCTGGACCCGAGGTGTCCTATCGACGGCAGTTAGGAGTTAGGAGTCACCCAGTCATCTAACTCCTAACACCCAGTTAGGAGTTACCAAATGGGCCCTCATGTGCCCACTGTCAAGTCCTCCTTCCCTTTGCTTCCCTCTACCTCCCTCTACCTCCGCAGTAACCTTCTAAGGACCCTAAATCCGCTAGGGCTCTTCCCAGCAATAGGGAGGGCCAGGCTGCCACCCACCGCGACCCAGAGGCAAAGAAGTCCTGGAAGTGACTCTGGCGCACAAGCCTTGGATAATCCCAGCTCCTCACGAGTGGGCGGAGCGGAGAGGGCTGGCCAGCAAAAGCAGCCGCATCAGAGCTCCCACCACTTCCGGGTCTCTGGAAGTACTTCCGGGTGCAGCCACACGGACTGTGTAGGCGCCTGTGGTTAATTGCAAATACTCAAGGCGAAGGTTAGAGCCAAAAGAGCAGTAAACTACCTTAGACGACGGTAACATCCAGGTGGGTGACACTATAGCCTCTCCAGTTAGTCATGATCAAGCTCCAGTTCTCAAGCACGTTAGCGTCTGCTCAGAGAAGGGGGATCCGAAGCGGAAGACCAGGGTGCCGCTGCAGCATCCCTGCCCCACCTGTCGTCGCAGGTACTCGAGCACGGCCCAAGTGCCCCATTAGTCAGAGTAAATTCACCAGGCACACGAGGCACAGCCTTTATGTGCTTTGGTCTCCAAGAAGGTCTTGGTTGTCTGGGGTGAATCTGGCCTGAGTGTGAACTCGGTCGGGGGGGCTCAGGTCCCCTAGAGACTCGAGGGTCAGGAGAGAAGCACTGGCAGCAGAAATCACACTGATGCCCTGTCCGTTGAGTGGGTCAGCTGGACTGGGCCCCCTTGTGTTTGAGCGCTGTGTTGAAAGGTGGAGCTGAGCTACCTGAGGTGATCTCGTTTATGAGCTTGAAATTAACTGGATAGGCACAGGCACATGCCCAGCTTTATTTACAGTTGCTCTCAAACAATTGCTCCTTTTCCTTCGGAGCATCCGTCTGAAAACCATGATCTATTATCCCAGCTCCTACTGTATGCTCAGATCTCTACCAGCTCTTTGAGGGATCCAAGGCCACAGAAGGCCAGTTTTCTGCCCGTGAACCTGGCTCAGAACTGGTATTAGTGCATTAGTAGAAAAAAGGAGGGGACACATTAAAATTACTTCTTCTGTTGTGCTTTTTTTCTGGAATGAATCAAAGGCACCCAGAGAAGAATATAATATTTCATGCCTGGACTTGGGCTCCACTTCCTTTTTCTGACCCTTCCTCAACCCGGCTTTCCCTCCTCAAGAGATCTGGAATTCCCCTTACTGAGGGTGGGTGGGGGAAGAGCCAGCCCAGGTAAGTATGGGAGCCACATGGTCTAGGGAATGGAGAAAAGGAAATCATCTCCAAATGCAACCGGGCAGGTGGGGGTAGATTGAAGCCGAAAAGGAATAGGCAATCTGGATAACCCCCCAAGGAAGCAGACCCCAGACCCTGGTGGTGAGGTGTGAGAAACAGTCAACATTTGGAGTTCTGGAGTCAGAAGATTTTTGGCAGTTAGATAACTTCCTGATCTGCAGTAAATCTCACGTGACCGCAATTCTGTTGCCTGGCAACCTTCCTCTCTTTCCAAGTCTGCAAACTTAAGAGATTTTTACTGGTTCCCAGTTGAATGTGGTGCGGGCCAAATAAGAGCCCAGGAAGGAGTCCAAGAGAGGCAGCTTCATCTCACTGACCTACTGCCTCTCAAGCTCTCAACTGCAAGGTGACACAGAGGCTCCCTTTTTGGAATGGATTCAGGTGCCCGCTTTGAGTGGCCAACCTGTTGGTTCTGGACACTCCACAACGGTCCAAACTAAACTTTATTTTTTCTATTTATGTATAATTGCAAGCGTCTTCCATGGTCCCAGTGCCCTCCTGGGTGTAATTAGGGCCTGGCCACTATGGAAATATATACAAGATGTTTAACTTTCCTGAGTGAAAAAATTTTAAAAAGAGCCTGACATACAATGCAGGATTCCCTCGGAAGCAGCACACGATGAGAGGGGCCCAGTACCCGCCAATCTGAGGACCCCAAGCCCAGGCGGCTCCCTACGACCCAAATCCCTGGGTTCTTCCACCGCCAGTTGTTGTCACCCCTTGGTCCCTGTGGCCAGCTGGCCACTGCATCACTTCCACTCCCAAGCCCCCTAGTCATGCATGTGGGGCCTGGCTCGTTTGGCAGGTGAATAAGAGACCTTGCTCCACTTGCATCAGGAGTGTGGGTTTTTGCACAGGTTCTGGTCCTCTTGGGCTGTCTAATGTGGGGCCGTCTAATGTTGGCTTCTGAGACGTGCAGCGAGAGGGTAATAATAGAACAGACTGGAACGCAGTCGCAAGAATGCAAGGGTCAGATCTCGCCCACGGGGGGGGAGGGGAGAATGCAAATTTCGGAGCAAATCTCTTGTGAGATCGAAGGGACGGACTTGGAGACCCCAGAATCCGTCGTCAGGGGAGGCAGGGGGTCGCTTAGGAAGCCACACTTCGTGGAGAGAGGATGGCAGTTCCATCACATCCCGCGTTTCTAGGGAAAAAATGACGCGGATTTCCCCCCAAAGACAAATACACAGTGATAAGGCTCACCAGGGCTAGAAGCGGCACTTTCAAACCCTTATTGGGCACAGGTCCCAGTTTTTCAAACGTAAAAACAAACTTCGCGAGGCTAAGATGCTGGCTCAAATCATCAAGTCCAGAAGCCAGGACTCAGCTCAGGCGTGCCTGGCCCCGAAATGCATTAAGGCGCTTGCCACTCAGCCGCCGGCAAAGAGCTGACGCGGGATCATCGCTACGTTCCTAATAGTACAAGAGTCCTGGAACTGTCTGAACCCTTGAAGGCTTTGGGGGAGGGATATCATCCTCAGGAAAGGAGAAACTTACCTTAAACCTGCCGCTGGGTGGAAGTTGGAGCTAGTAAGTCTCCTTAAGTAGCCAGGGGTGTCTTAGCCTAGTCGTTTCACGTCACTGCCTTCCAGGCCGGCACCATTGCACCCTCCGCGGCTCGATGCCCACTGTCATGCGCCTGTCGGCCGGCACGGAGCCAAGGCAGCAGCTGGGGGCGTTGTCGCCGGCGCCATCCCCACTCAGCCAGCGCGCACAGCCCAGCTACTCTGGTGTTCTCATTTGGAGCTGTTTCTTTTTGGTTTTGGCTTAAGAAATCACCCTGGTCATAACTGTAATAATATCACTGGTCCGAGTATTCCGGAACGGTGAGCAGCCCAGAAGCTTCCCTGAGGCGGTGGGCGCGGTGCCCCTTTAGTTACCACCGCCGGTGACTAGAGCCCTGAAGGAGAGCAGCCTCGCTCGCAAGTGCCCTTCCCACGCGAAGAACCCCGGAAATACTGAACTAGGGAACTGCGCTCTAGAAACCGTGTGGAGAAACCGAGCCAAATGGAGGCAAACAAGTTTTAGCTTCGGTTGTTGGTAACTCAGGCAGAGTTCCGAAAGCTCTTCGAATGTTGTGCACAATTACTTCCCCCTTTCTTTCTCTTCCTACAGCTTCTGGTCCTTTTCACTTCCATCTCAAATGCCTTGTTTTTACTGTTTCCAGACTGAGTCCCTGCAAGGAAAGGAGATTTCACTTCCGGGTTAGGGCATTCTGGTCGGAGGAAGAAAAACCAAGTTCAACTCAGACTGGCGATCTAATCCCAGTCTCTGTTCAGTCTCTTGGACTTGGTGTTCCTAAAGTTGAATATGGCCAACCCGCCACAAGTAAGGGTGGAAATGATGACAGAGGTTGACAGAGGAGAAATCCACGTGTGCAGTGCGGCTCCCTAACTTGGTTTGTACTTGTCTATCAGTCTTGTTCGTCACCAGAGTCAGGTAATACATCACTGTTTACTAAACAAAATGGCAGGATAGGGGGGCTAGTTACTAGTTGGCATTTAGGAAATCACTATAGTCACTCCCTCTTTCCCACTCCCCCATGAATGTAAAATGAATTCATGTACCATGTAGGGTTTAAAAAGTCCTCTTAAATGACCACTCATTTAGCTGCCTCCGGATTTGGAATAGTGTTCCAGAGGGAATGAGGGTCCAGAGCTCTTAGATTAAGCAGAAATTGAGGAACTGCTCCAGAACTTCCTCTTCATGCCCAAAGGGAAAAGAGGGCTTAACAGGGATGAGTATGGCTTCAGGGGCTCTTTAAAACAATTTGTCCTTAATGCCCACCTGGAATCACTCCTCTGTGCCACTGACTGCCCTAAAAAGAAGGATGTAGGCTCCTGCTCCATAATGCTCCTTTCCCAGTCTCAGCATCAGGAGAGTAAAGAAAAACGGAATGGAGAAAGTGAATAGAGGATGGAGAGGATCTGGGCTGGGATTGTCTCTGTACGACAGGAAACGGAAAAATTGCTTCCCTAAGCAACTCTCAAATCACAACCATCTCCTGCCACAGGCCTGCACACACCCCTTTCCTGCCTTCTGGCTCACCATACCTTCCACAATGCCTCAAATCCAAAATCTAAAGCATTTTCTCTAGTCACCAGACCACCTCTCTGTAGATGAAAGGGGAGCCCAGGACCCCAAGAGGCAACCACTGAACAAGTGCTGGGAGGTGGATACACACAAATAACAATGTTTGGGAGTTGGAGCTCCCAGGGTTTCACTACCAAAACTTGACACATGAGTTTCCAAGGCCCCACACTCAGTCCTCCTCCCCTAGCTTAGGGGTGGGTGGTCCCTTCTGCTCACTGGACCAACTCTAAACTCTAGCCCTAACAAGTGGAGAAAAAACTGAGGCAGCCCTTGGAAGTTAGGAACCCATGTGAATCCCTTCCCAGGCCTCCCTAGTCTTGAGGGGAGAGCTCTGGGCTCATGTTAGATATTAGTGGGAGAGCAGAAACAAATCCAGTGAATTAGAGTTTCAATCTCAGTGCTGGTGTGGGGCACCATAAGTGACACTGAGGAATACATGTGATGGATGCTGGGCTCCTTGAGTTGAGGAAGAGAGTCTGGGAACTTCCGCTATCCTGGATATTTTGGAGGAAGTGGTAGAAAAGCACTACAACTTGTGCCCAAAGCTTCAAGTTCCTGCTCCCGAATTTCCCATGACCTTAATCAGCTTCTAGGAATGCATGTTAGAGGTTCATGGAAGGCAGCTCAACTCCCTGTCAAGGTCACCAGGAGACTTGGCCCAGGCTTCGGTGTGTCATCAACTCACAGGACATGGTTAGAATGTAGTAGGTAGGTAGTAAGTAGTAGGAATGGTAGTAGGGGGCCTGGAGTATGTTTGAAGGCACAGATCCATGGCTATGGCCAGGTCCCTCATCTCTGCAACTCAGATTCCTTGCAGACACACAGGGTTTGGAAATACTCCTCTTACAGTTGGTGAAGATTAAACAATATGCAGCCTGCAAACTGCTTCACACATAAGGGGCTCTCCTTAGAACTTATTTCCTTCCCACCCCAACCAAAGCAGATATCATAGCTTCACTTGATGGAAGAACTGAGGTAGGATCCTGAGGAGCAGCAGAGGATCACTCTCAACTTCCCCGGACTCTTCAGACTGAAGCTCAGGACCACTGCTTCAGTCCTGCTAAGGTGCCCCCTCACTATACCTTGCAGCACACACGGGGAACCCAGGCCTGGGACACAGGGGAGGGCCAGGACTTCGTTGGTGACTGTGCCCGATGGGGTCCAGGGCACTGTAACTGGACTCTAAGACTCCTTCTGTCCTTCCTCTGGGAGCAAGTGCCACTCCACAGGATCCACCTGACTGCCAGAGGGTGACTTGCTGCAGGGAGCCAGGCTTCTTCACCAGCCTGACCTCTCCTCTGCTCTGAAGCTCTTGGGCCTGTTCTTGGGCTCTAACCCCACCCCCATCCCAGATCCCTCAGTGCCCAGATGCTACCCCTTGCACCCCGGGCTCCTGAAGGCAAGGCAGGACTTACTGTGCAGGCCAGGTTTTACTTCTTGTCTTGCTCCTGGTATGAAGCAAGGCCTTGTTTATTGAACAATGGCCCAGCTAGCAGCACATGATTACCAAAACTGAAACAGTCCCCACATCTATTCCTCCCACCGCCCACAACTATCCCCTCTCCCACCCCTGAAGGCCAGGGCTAAGACCTCTTCCACAGCTGTGTGCCCCCACCCAGCAGCGACCACCAGGACCACCTTCCTAGGGTCTGAAGATACATCTCAGGAGAGAAGAGAAGGAAGCCAATGCGGCCACATGCTGAGAAAGCCATCTCCTCACCAGGAGAAGGCCCATGAAGGCCGTGATTGAGGGAGGGCTGACTTGGTGCATGGAAGTATTTAGCAGGTTCAGTGTTATTACTGCCTAACAGGGTGTTAAAAGTAATATGATTGTGAAATACTGTGGGAAAAAACAGAGTTTCCAAAGCCAGTAGCGAGGCCCCTCCGTGGCGGCCTGGCCTGCAGGGCGGAGTCTGGCTGCCCCTTGCGTTGCGCCAGGAGGCGCTGCAGCGGCCAGGGACCGCAGAGGGGATTTTCGGTGAGAGATTAGGGACCAGAGAGGGGATGGGATGCGCATCGATACTTTGGGAGGTGGGGGAGGTCAGCTGATAGCACACCCAGGAAATTTCGGTGACGCTTTCCCCTCCTGACTTGCCAAGGTTGACACCAGGCGGCTTCACCACCTCCCTACTGAGTGCACAGAGAGACTTGGAGTTTTAAAATAGATAACCAGCACGTGGTAGGTTAGGTGGAAAACAAGATTTTACTGATTTTATGGAACAACTTATCCAGCCACTGGGTAGAGATGACGAGATGTGCGGGTGTTTTCTGCAGGAGGTGGGATGGAGGCGAAAAGGCAAGGTCCTAGTTGATGTAAATTTCTCCAATCAGATTCCCAGATCAGTTGCACACAAACCCGGCAAGCTTTCCCACTGTGCCCTGCAGACGCGGACCGGTCCTCGCGGTCTGACCATAACCCTCTACTCCCAACATACAGCTCCTGGGCCTCCCCCAAACGCTAATTGTCAGACGTCCGAACCACCAGGAACCAGGCCGCGGATCGCACCCGGCGCTCCGTGCCACCAAGACACCTTCTCCTCGGGTGAGAGCAGGGCCCTCCAGCAAGGCCTAGAGGAAGCCCGGGGTCGCGTTCTCCCCGCACGGCGCAGAGCTACCCGCTCCGAGCTGGGTTCCGGACTGTCGCCAGCTCTTCCGACGCAAACGCGCTCTGCGACCTCGGCTGGAGCAGCATCGCGGCCCGGAGGGCGAGGTGCTACGGCCCTGTTTGGACAGGTGCCCCTGCATCGTCAGGCGCCTTGTCAGCCTGGAAGCGCTCGTACGACTCGCTCGGGTATTCCGCTTTCGTGGCATCGTGCTGGGTGAGACAGCCTGCCTCGCTCTGCCCGCGTTTCCAGAGAGGACTGCAGCAGAGCAGTGGGGCGCCGGCGCTGGCGGTGGCAGACTGTAAAGATTGGGAGAAGGATCCGCAGCTCATTCTTCTGAAGCGCGAGGACTGAGCGTGTTCACCAGTGGGTGACCGCGGTGGCCCCAGAAAAACTCCACGTTCGCAAGGTAAATCGGATCCCCCGGACCGGACGTCTGCAGGGGCGCGCGTGCAGGCGAAGGGGAGGTGAGCGCGCAGGGGCGGGAGCGCGCTGCTCGGCCGGGGACGCACCCGCGCGGCTGGAGGCTGGGGCAGCACCGACCCGGCCGCTTCTGCTGAACCCCGGTGCTCACGAGGCCCCAGCCTCGGGTTTCTGTCCCGGAGGCCTGAGCCTCGCAAGTCGCTCCCCACACGCCTGCACCCATAGCCGCGAAGAACCTTGTGCGCGACTGAGACCGCGTCCGGGCGCGCGGCCCCGGGGGGGGGGGGGGGGGGCAGGCCAGGTTCGCAGCTCCTCCCCGGGCTCCGCAAGCCTCTCGGCGCCGCGGGCCAGACTGCCCCGTGAGCTCACTTCCTCCCCGGCGAGCGGACGTGGGGCGCTGGGCCTGCTGTGGGGGACATGCGCGAGTTGCGGGCAAATCAGCCGGGAGGAGAGAAGTCGAAACCTCTGCCAAGAGAGGAAATGGCCTCCTTCGTGGTCCAGCTCCGAGCGCGGGTCGTAGCGCGGAGATGCGAGGCGCCCGAGGAGAGGCAGCCTGGCGCCCCGGCCTCGGCCCGGAGGCCTGAGTTTCTCCCCGTCCCTCTTTCTCCCCCAACCACTGCCCCGTGGTTTCTCCTATAGTTTCCACCTGGGTTCAAAAATTTGATATGCGGGCACGTTTACAAAGTCATTTCGCATTTTAAAGTCGGCAGCAGCGGAGGGAGTATTATAAATAGGCTCCGATTTAATTGGTTGGTAATTCTCCTCTCCTGCCCTTTTAATTAAACGGAGATTCTAGCGGTGCTTCGCAGCCCTCAGGTGATGATGTCAAGTATATCTTACATTTATATTAAAATGCTGTCCCCAGGGTATCATCCAAGACCGGACTCCATTTATTCGGATTTCGAACCTGACCGCTGAGGCCAGAATATAGCTCCCCAGCCCTGGAAGGATGGTTTGTGGGGGTTGTTTAGTTTCCTTGCTGATTTTTATTTTTGTCCGGTTCTGTTTCTGAGGCTTAAGGGAAGACCACCGATGGCTCCCGAGGCCCCAGAGAATCTTCAGCCTCAGACCCCACCAAAACCCACGCTAAAAGAATGAAAAATCATTTGTTTTAAAAGCGCGAATTTTTGCAAAACCAAGAGCCACCCTGGTGGTTCCTTCACCCAGAGAGGCGCCCAAGCAGAATCTTCAGCCAGGACAGTGGACCGCATCAGCCGTGCGGTGGAGCGATTCCACGTAGAGTCCAGCAGCTGGGTTTCCTGACCGCGCAATCTCTCCTCCCGCGCTCTCTTCGTCGCCACCTCGCTTTCTCTGATCCACCAACCTCCCTCCTCGCTAGTTCCCTGGCCCGGTCACCGCCTCTCTCCGGCCAGGGACGCAGCAGCACCAGGCGCGCTCACCTTGGGGCCCCGCGGCTGACCCCACGCGGCCTCCGCGCCTCCTGACAACTTCCAGGCTCTAAGCGAAGCGCGTGTCCCTGTTGTCACAAGATCCACCAGCGCTTTTGAGGAGAGCTGCCTCACTGCTTTGCTTTTGGAAACATCATTCTTTCTTCCCAAGAGAAAAGTGGCTTAAACACCACACACACACACACACACACACACACACACACACACACGACAAAGTCTGTGAAAACAGCCTCCGATAGCTGTCGTGAAGTCCAGTAAAGACTTTTAGGAAATATGAAGACCGGCCTCCAGGAACCCACCCCAGGTTATCACTTCTCTGGCGACCTTTCTTTCCCGCCTCAGTCTCTACATCTCTTTTTTTTTTCTTCAAAACTTTTCCAGCCGCCATCTCCTCCTTATTTCTCTTAAATAGGAGATCCCTTGAAATAAATAAGGAGAGGAGAGGAACTCATCACCCCCAGTTTCACTCATTAGTGGCTTGTGCTGGCCAGGGACCAGAAGCATCTCTGAGCCTGAGTCTTATCTGTGAAAAAGAGATTAGAACTCCAAAGTCCCACTTCCACTCTGAAATTCTATACAGTTAAGACAAAACTTTTCTTCTGAATTTCCAAACGACTGAAGACACACATTCTAGTAATGTTCTCTGCCAAGACGCAGATAAGGACATCTTAAACTTCTGCCGGTACCCTCTTTGGCTGGTTCCTCCCAGACCAGCCTTCCTTTCCAGGAACGAAAAGAGCCTCAGGGTGGAGAACACCAGGGGTAGGTCTCCTGATCACAGCCACCATCCAAGATCACTTATGGTCACATGATTCATTAGGACCCTTAATCCTCATCTGACCCGCTGATTCAAGCACTGCCAGTGAAACCTCATAAAACTGGCCAAGAGGCTAGCCAACATATGCGCACACTAATTAGAGTTATGTGAGCCTTAGGCTTCCAGTCTGATGAACAGCTCTGGGGCTGCAGGGGGCAGGGGTTTGGGGTCCTTTTCACCTACCAATGCCCTTTAGTCCTACCAGGACATCATTTGAACTCAGTGGGTGATCTGAAAGCTACTCCTGCTTCGGAAGGTGGCTTAACCACAGTAACTAAGGCTAAAAACCTGGCAGTGGGTCTCTAAGAGGGACAGGCAAGAATCTTTTCAGAGGCAGACAAGAGAATCAGCAGTGAACTTTTGTTGTCATTATTGCATCTAGTATTACTACGAGAGAGGGGCTGGAAGAATAACAAGGTGAAGGAAGAGAGATTTTTGGCATTAATAGAAAGAGTGAATTCTTAATAACTCCATCCCTGAACACACACACACACATGGATGCACACGCACACATGCGCGTGCACACACTTATAGAGTAATAGCTATATTTCATCAAGAAGCTGAAGATCTTTCAACCCCACTGACAAGGATAAGGGAAAGCATGATGAGGAGGCTTCCACCATTGACTTGAGCCAATTTAGCAGTTCCAATTCTGGCCAGGTACCAGGAAGTCACAGAACACCCCAGAGGGCAGAACTGGCCCCATCCTTGGCAGGGGGCCCTGTGTATGGCACTTTTCCTACAAGGCATGTCTTCTTCTCCATCTGCATCTGACTCCTAGATAGAAAATGGTCTGGGTCAGTCACTGTTGGACAGTAAGACCCCCGAGCCTCTCTGAGAGCTGCCCTGATGTAACTGATATAACTGGAGGTGCCATCTGCTTTGTATAGGGAGCTATCAACTTTGGCTTTATTTTTGTCTCTTTAGATTTCAGAGGACAAAATACCTGAGGTCTATCAAATCTACATATACTAACTCCTTACACTACAGAATTTATCTCAATTGTTTTAAAATACATGTGCATCTCCCAATCCCCCCCCACACCCCACTCCATTTATAACCCATACAAAATATCTACAGACTAAAACATGACAGAACCTTTCTGAAAGTAGGAGGAAATGTATTTGTGACTTACTTGATGCCTAACAATTTAGTCCTTTCAAATTTAACTGGGGGGAGGGACACACCACAAAATGAGAAACCACTTTCTCTCAGTTCTAAATTTGATCACCTCACTCTTTCTGCTTGCTTTTCTTCCTTTCTTTCATCCCTTTCCCCTTACTGTCTGGATTCAGCAACAAAGTTTGGAGCCTTACGGATCATTTGTTCTGCATGTGCCCTGTCTTCTCTTTCACAGATATTTTAAAATTACAGTCAGGAGGCCTCTCACACTGTGACCAGATTGTATTTGACATGAGCCTCTTTAAGTTCTTCAAAGCTTCCAGGGATCTGCCCCCATCCCCCAAGCCCTCCTGATCAGCAGAACAGATACAAATGGAGTAAACTGCAGCCTTCTGGATTCTTAGCAATTCCATTCCTATTTGCTTTTCTATACAGTAGGGAGCTCTGGAGGACTATGAAAGAAATTAATAACAATGAGAAAGAAATTGGACTGATGGAGATAGGCTATTCACATACACATTTTGTATATTTTTGGACTGTGAGTGTACTGCCTATTCATGAGAAATTAATCTCAGAATATATATGATAGATGCTAGATGCTGAGTACTATTAGACATAATATCATGCCTTGAATAGGAAGATCTAGACTCCATTTATGGAGACTAATGGATTGAAAAACATGTAATAAACTTTCTGTTTTGTTCCATGGGTTTTAAGTTGGAAATCTGACTAGAAAATAGTATTTTGATGCAGAAGTATAGGGGCTTTCCGCTTCCCTGATGGCTCAGATGGTAAAGAATCTGCCTGTAGTGCAGGAGATGCAGGTTCGATTCCTGAGTCGGGAAGATCCCCTAGAAGAGGAAAGGGCAACCCACTCTAGTATTCTTGCCTGGAGAATCCAATGGACAGAGGAGCCTGGAGGGAGGGCTACAGTCCATAGGGTTGCAAAGAGTCAGACACAACTGAAGTGACTGAGCATGCACACACACGTGGAAGTATAGAACTTTAGGTCAGGCAGAAGGTAATTCCTCTCCTCTTCTCAGAAATGAATATTTGCCAATTAAAAGCCATTGGCTCATCCAGTTAAGCCAGGTCACTAGAAACACTGACTTGCAGGACTGACCAAACCCTCAGTGCCAAGGGGAAAGGCTGAGCTAGAACACATGTGAAGGACTGACACTTCCTAATAATATTTGAAAATGGACAATTTCTTGTATAAGGAAGAGGATACCTTCTCTCAGAAATGGTTGCCTGTCAGCACATTCCCACTCTTCTCAGAGTGGGCTGAACACTTCACCCTGGGACATCTGCCATTGCCCTAGGCTTTAACCAACTGCAAGATTCTTGTTAGGCAAATTCTACTCAGGAAGCCTACGCCAAAAAAAGAGTAAAAATTCCTCTAATGATATTAACTCAGAAACTAACGGATCAACTAAGCAGTGAGTTGAATAACCAACCCACTCCATCCCCAGATCATTAAATAGTCCCTGGATGCCAAAAAACTTTTAGTGAGAACTGCCACGCTTAAAAAATATGGATAAACAACAAGGACCTACTGTATAGCACAGGGAACTATATTCAATATCCTGTGATAAACCATAATGGGAAAGAAATTAACACAACATTGTAAATCAACTATACTTCAATAAAAAGTTTTTAAATGTGCAAATAAACAACTCCACCCCAACTGGCAACCCGTCTCATCCACTCACACTGGAGCTTACACTGCCTACAGTTTTTCTGGGGGCATAGTCCCTGATGGTAAACAACTGAAACCACTCCTGTGGCAAAGGTGGATTGCAAAATGAAAGGGACTTTTAAAAACTTTTACGTAAAGGTATGGTATATAGAAAAACCACACGGGAGATTATCTCTGCTCTACTCACTCATGTTAATAAACAAGCCTCCCTTAAACACAAAATTAGACCCTCTTTTCCCACGAAAACAGGTGGTCAACTGTGTAATTTCTAAGGAGGTACTAGTTGGTTATGTCAGAAAATGGGAGAGATTTCAGCAGGGTGACCAGGAGAAAGAACAGGGCAATGTTTGTGAGACCCCAAAAGGTAGCATTTGGGGAAACCAGCGAACCAGGAAGGAAGGGAAGGGAATTGAAAGAGCCCTTGGTTTCTCCAGCTGTTAGCGGCAGTTTGAACACGTGGAGTCAGGGTTTTCCAAAGACAAGGAATAGAAAGTACAATTTTCCCCCACCTCCCTCCACCCCCACCTCCAGGCAGTTCTTCCCCCAAATTAATATCTTCAGGCTGGAGAGTTTTCCTCCTGCTGGGATTGTGCAGAGGTCACTTTTAGAGCCAAATATCATCATTTAGTAAAACTCACAGAGTGGTTGTGGAAGCAACAGAAGGAATCAAGGTGTTAGTGCTAAAAAAAGACTACAAGATCAGGTCTGGCTGGGAGTGGGAATATCCAAACGGGTTCTTCATATTTCACGTTTTATAGACAGTCTTTTCCCTAAAGGATATACTTTCATTAGGTCATAAATGCACCAACAGATGAGAGAGAAGCAAGGAGGGTGTGTGTGTGTCTGCGCACGCGCACGCCCTCTCGACTTGGGGGTGCGGATAAGCGGGTCTTACTAGGAGGTGGGATCCCGGCCGAGGGTGCCCGCCGCCTACTCCCTCGGACAGAGGTCAAAGACCGCCCGTGGAGGAGCCCTAGGAGAGCCTTCCTCTCTTCTGCCTTAGTTCTTAGGTTTCCGGTGGGTCCACCGAAGCTCCTAACTGCCCAAGGTCCAAACATTGACTCGCTACAGGCCACAAAGTGGGTAGGGGGCTGACATGCTTTTTCAAGAGAGTTTGTTAAAAATTTTAACTCAGCAAAATTTCCTTTTTGGGGTCTCTGTGCCAGAGCCTAGGAAGGAGGGAAATGGATTTTCTGGCGACCTTCACTTCCCGGTAGACCTGGATTGAAAAGATTTACCTCCTCCAGCACCCAAGAACTGCGGCTAGGTGCCCTTCTCCAGACAGGAGTGGGCTCTGCAGACGTGCATCCACCACACTGACTTTTTTCAGCCCATTTCTCCAAGAGCAACTGACATCAACTAGCCGCCTATATCGAGTCCCGGAGGACGTTTCAATCCGCGGCACAGATTTCACACTTAAGCAGTCCGGTAGCAATTTTGAAATTATTGTAAAATACCACCTGGATGATATACTGTCTGTCTAGGCCAGATTAGCAAGCCACGCGCGCATACATTATGTTTAAATCACACCCCGAAACGCGAAGAAAATGTTTCAGTAGGGATCTACATGCCGCAGAGGGAAACTAGCGCAATAATTATTTCCCTCTTTTCTGATTTCCTGTTTCTAAAGAAAGCACTGGTATCAAGGACGAGTTAGGTAATGTGAACTAAAAGGCTAGCAGGTCGCTGTCATTTAAGCCCAATCACAGTTCGTAGTTCAAGGAAAACTGCCTTTAATTGACACCGTGTATATATTCTTCTGCTACTCTCGGACTCCCCACGCAGGGACGCCCCCAAGAGTATTTATTTCTAGGGCTGGAAACAAAACAACTAACCCGGTCTGCCGCGTAAGAGAGCGTTCCAAGATGGACTGCCGGAGAAAGGCTTTTTGACCCCAGTGGAAATTAGTCATATTGACAGACGCCCGGGGAAGGTAAATTACCCGGCGCGCTGACGTTACGCAGAAGCGCGCCCGGTTGCGACTCCGCCTCGGCGCCCGCGGGGCCAGAGGCTCTGTAAGTCTCTCCAGATTCTGATAAATCCCCACTCTACTTCTCTGGGGCTGGGATTTCAACGTGAAGGAGACGGGGAGAGCGGTAAAAAGGTGCTAGAGGGGAAAAGGGCAAGAGCAAACCAAAAAAGTGGAGGGGAGGAGAAACGCTGTGCGCCCAGGGCAAGCTGGACCGAGACCCAGAGCAAAGGAGCAGAGTCCGCAGGGGAGGGAGGGAGGAGGCGGGGAGGGATAGGGCCGCGCGGCTCCCCGCTCCCAGGTCCGCCACTTGGGAGGTCCCGGCCCCAGTACAGGCCTGGCCAAACGTCCCCCCGGGAGGCTCGCGGCTCGGGCGGGGTCGCAATTACACCTCGGCTCCAGGCGAGGACTTAAAAACCGAACGGCGGGGGCTGCTGTCTGGAAGCAAGGCCCCTGCGGTCATCAGAGGGGGGCCGGGCCCGTGCACAGGAACCTTTTACAAGGCATGTGGGTACAAGGAAAAAAAAAAAATCAAAATAAACCACTTTCATCCAGCGTGGGCCGTGAAAATAAAAGCTGCCTTCTAAAGAGGGCAAGCGGGAGTTTTGAAATTCAGTGTGTATTTTGCTGTTACATAAAGAGTTTTGTGATTTTACCTGATGACCAGGGGAAATAACTGTCAGATTGTTTTTCCCCAGGAGAGGGCTGTAATAGGGGGTTCACAGATTTCTCTCAAGTCATCTTTTGTCCCTGGACTGCAATCAACTGCATACATCCATACAGATCATTATACAAAGTGTAGAGGGAATTCTGCGAGACCGGGTTATGACTGACTTAAAATAGGACGTAGTGGTCCTGCCTCTATCCTTTCTAAGACTGAGTTTGCAGAGGGGGCCGAATGAAGAGAGTCTAAAGCGTGCCCTGTGATTTTACCAGAAGTTGCACCGGAAGACTCGGCTACAAAAGGCCCAGGTCAGGGCACAAAGGCGTGGGGAAAATGCGCCCAGCGGCTGCAGGGTGGGCGCCCAGCTAAGCCCGGGCCGAACCCTCAAGGTGCAGAAGGCGGTGCCTCCAGGGCAAGCCCGGGCCGAGGGAGGCCGCCAGCTCTCTTCTGAGCCCCAAGCACCTTGGGCCTGGCGTCTGCGGTATTTTTAGCTCCTCTCCGGGTTCCATAGAGACTCTTTTGTAAGTGGATCTGAGACTTTCCAAGCTGCCCTTACTCGGAGGGGTGTGGGAGTAGGCGGAGGCGGCTGCACGGGTATTCTGAAGGAGAGACCAATGTCTTCTTTAAATTAAAGCAAAACTCGCTCTCTCCAGGTTCTGTCCTTCCTTTTCTCTCTTTCGCCTCCGGCCCAGGCCCGTGGGAACACGCCGAGTGCCCGAGTTAAGAGGATAGTGGGGTCGGGATGGGTGGGGTCTAAAGATCCGAGCAGAATCAGGGTGCTCCGCCTTTCACCCACTCCCTTTCGCCCCCCTCCTCCGCCTGGGCACCCTTGGGAGGGGACAGCACCGCGGAAGGAATCTTCATCGCTTCCGAGGAGATAGCGAAGGGGCTGTTTAATTGTTAGACGAAAGTTTAAAGTAAGTCCAGTAGTTTCTGCAAAGGAGTTTCCAACCCCATGTGTGTCCAGGAATACGAAACTTGGGGCCCAGACTGGCAGCTCTCAAGTGGGCGGATGTTGATGGCTTGGAGAGCTGGGTCTGCCTGCGCCGCGTCTCTCCTGGGAGATGCCCTGGTCTAGCTTCCGCCGTCCCGGTTCCCGCTACCCACCCCGGTTCACGCCGAGCCCCAGAGGCTCTCGAGGCCGTCCGCACGCCCTTCCCGGTCCCGAAGGACAGCCCCTGCCCCCTTCCCGGGCTCTGTACGGACCCTGAAATTGTCCCGGCGGGCGGGACGGCGCTCCACCCGGGAGAAACGCGGGAGGGAAGCCGGGGGCCAGGCCAAGCGGTCTCTGCTTCCTCCTAAGGTTCAGTCTCCCGCCCTCCCCATGCCGTCCACCCCGGCCGCCTGGGGTGCACCGAGGGGCCCTCGCGTCCCCGACGCCGCGCCCCTACCCACCGGATTGCCTTCGGGGCCCTTGGGTGCTGAGTCGACGGCGCGGCGCTGGGCCGGGCGAACACGAACGACCAGGGCAGCCAGGTCTGCGCCGTTAGCAGCCTGGTAACCTTGAAGCAGGTCTAAGATGCTCAGAGGAGGAGGAAGTGCAGAGAAAAAAGAAAAGGAAGGGGTCGGGGCGGGGGGAGCCTAACACACACACGCGCACACACACGCAAGCAAGCAAAACCAACTTTGGTGTTGGACTTTTTCAGTTTCACACGAAGCGACCTGGAGTATCTGGAGAAGGTTTTTGAAGACGTTTAGGAGGGAGGGTGAGTTTTCGGCTGAGAAACTCAATCTGCCATACAGTAGCGGCCCCATCTGGGATCTGTCACTGCTGACAGCACCACAGGGCACCGCCGTGATCCTCTGCACAGCCTGCACTCCCCGGAATACCCTCCTTAATCAAAGGATGTCTGCGCGCGCCCGGGCTCAGCTGACCGCGCCGGGAGCAGAGCGGCTGGTGAATTCCACTCCACCCCCGCCCGCCCCCTCCCTCCCCACGGACAGAGCCCTGGCCCCTCGTGTCTCCCTAGCACATTCATTAAAAGCGGAAAAGAGACAGAGGCTGATGTCATTGCTCTCAGAAGATCATAAACGTAAAAGAGTCATCCTGTGAGAATCCCTGAAAATGACTTTAATGAATAATTTCAGAGACAGTTATGGCTCTGGGTGATTACTGAGCGAGAATATGAAAACCAGATTTGCAAAGTGAAGGCGATGTTCAGGCGGGCCACTTTCTCCCAGTAAAACCGCATCAGTTTTCTTTGATGACCAAGTTCTCACAGAGTCAGTCTGCGTTTTCTTCTTCAAAAATAAAAGCAACACACACACAGTTTTTGTTTCCTGTGTGGCTGCCTTACCCTAAAGACAAAATGTCAGCTCAAGGCAACAACAACTCACTTTACACAGAATGGAATCCTGTACTGGCATAGTGGCTTACTTCTTTCCAGAAGGGGAGAGGTATTTACTGCCATCTTAATTTAGAATGATACCTTTTTTGGCCTCTTCTCTAGGCAATGAAGGTTGAAAACTCTCTGCCAGAGTAAGTGCACTGTTTGCTCTAAGTTCTTTTAGCAGGGAGAGCAGCAAAGAAGCAAACAGCAAATGACCTCACGTCCTGCTGAAAACTGCACGTCTCCCTGACTCTTGAGTTCTTGCTCACCAACGAATTGAAAGATGGTTTGGTGCTAAAATGAAGAATAACATTTAGAAACCCTCCATCTGATCACAGGGAAATATCAGGTTGAGTCTGGTTGTTCAGGATTAGTTGTGTATTAAATATACTATTTGAAAAAACTGGGTTGTAAGTTGGGGTGGGGGTTGGTGAGTACCCTGTGATTCTTTCTGTAAATGGTTTAGCTGCCTGCAAGCCTGACTCCTTTGCTTAGAAATGGAAACAGGGATTCTCTGGGCCTGTGGGCCATGTTGATTCATCCCATTTAATTCAAGTAAAAGTTTATGCATGCTAAATGCAAGACAGTATCACAGGAAGAAGTGATGTGTTTTTGTTGGTTTTGTTTGTTTGTGAGTGGTCTGGATGACTCAAAACACAGCCGGTCTCCACTATTAAAGCAGAACCTGGAGAAGCCACTAACCAGGGCTGTGGGGAATTACTTGGTGTGGCCATTATCTGCACCCCCACCCCCACCCCAAGCACAGATAGGCACGCCCTCCTCCACTTATTAAGGGTCCAGTCTTTAAAAGCCTCATTCTCTATCCTCAAGCCACCCCCATATTTCCTTCCCCCTCTGCAAGGGATATGGGTGGGTGGGAGGGGGCGCCAACCTCTCAGTGTGATGCTTTCACCAACCTAGGAGGAAATGGTTCTCTTCCCTTCTAGATTACAAGACCACTTTGGAGTTTGCTGTACTGAGTTGCCTGGAAGAGGCGAACATTTGGGAAATTTTCTCAACTGGATCTCCTGTTTATTTTAGATACCCTTAGGCCCCCAATAGATCTTCTCATCACTACTCTCAAATCACGGGCTACGACTTCTTTCCCCTCTGGCTAAATTATCTGTAGCCTTTGAGTAAATGCTCAGCTTGGCCTTTGCAGCCTGTGCTGAAATAAATCACATCTTCTGGCTTTTGGAATCTTTGCTTTGCTTAGTTAAATCAAGGTGTGGGGCTGATCCATGATATAGCCAATTCTGTCCCAGGAGAAACTTTAAAGAATGCAGTCCTGGCCCTCCCCCATGAGAAAGCCATCCCCTTGCCAATTGTCCAGTGTTTCACATGGGCCCTCCAGAGTGCCAAGGGTGAGGGACTGGCTGTAGTGAATGTGTGTGGCCTTAGGCAGTGGTTCCCTAACTCCCTGGGGGTGTCTTGAAAGCTGAAGACTTTGGGTCTTAACTCTGGCTGAAGCAGAATTTTTGGTGGAGGTGGGGCTGTATCTATAATTTTACCAGGTTCTTCAGAGATTTCCAATCACTAGGGTGGGAAGCTCAAACCTAAAGGGTTCTGGAGTTGGATTCACAGCAAAGACCAGGCCAGTGCCACAGGGCAGGAGTGTGGGCGGCCAGGGGTGTCCTCCGCCCGCGCAGGAATTACCCATATATACCCAGCCTCTGCCCTGGGCACTGACACAGTAGGGGACAAAGCTGCCCTAGGCATCCTTCCCTGGCAAATTGTCAGGGTTTGTGTCAAGGACATCTGCGCGGGGAAGCGGAGGCAGGGGAGAGTCCAGAGCCTCAGATCCTTGGGCTGTAATAGCAGGTGCAAAGACGGAGGCCTGGAGAGACTTTCGGTTCCATAATCAGCGTCTCTCAGGCCGCCCAGCTGGGCAGAAACTCACAATTTTGGCTCGAGGGGTGTAGGGGTCAAACGGGTCCCAATACCAGGAGGACGACCCGTCCCCCCCTCCACGGACCCCTAAGAGCCGCCGGACCTGCATGGGCACCGCTGCAGGGGCCGCAACTGTTCGTGTAGGAGAGCAGCACCCCAGCGCAGGGATAGCGGAGGAGCGCGCGGTCGGGTCAGGACCAAAGGCTGGAGCCTTTTCCGGGCCGGAAGCACCAGAAGCAGTGGGTTGGAAAATTTAAAGTGGGGATGGGCCCCGCCGAAGCGTTCACCGGCCCCACCTCATCTCAAAAAAAAAACGGAAAACAAGAACGTCTTCTGGACTAAAAATACATATTGAGAAAGTCCCCGCGCACAGACTGGCGGCGCGTTCCAGCTGCCGGCCTGGCCCGGGAGAACTTGGCCACGCGGCCGCCGATTACACCCAGCTTGGCTGGGATGGCTCCGAGCCGTCTGCCCTGACGTCAGCCCGGCTCCGGCCGCGCCGCGGCGAGATAGGCAGCGCGGCTGGGCGCGGGCGCGGCGCTAATCACTCCCAGATGGCCCTAATAGCGGAGATAAAGACGGACGGAGCGGCCGGGAATAAATTTGTAATCAGGGCTCTACCATCTGATCATCAAAGCGGCCCAACTGCTGGGAGAATTGGAAGGGAATGTGCGTGTGTGTACAGTGGGGGAGTCGGTTCAGGGGAGAGGCGGGGGCGCGCTCCTGCACCCGGGCTGGCTTGGGCAGGGTGAGAGGGGGCAGGAGAGGACGCTCGTCCGTGCGCCTGGGAGTCCCCGCCCCGCGCCCCTGGACGGCCGACCCGCCGCCGCCGCTGGGGAGCTGAGCCTGTCCCCGGGACACCCGCTGCAGGCCGTGCGCGCTCGCTATCTTCCTCTCCTAGAGCTGCCCCTCTCTTGCCAAACAGTTAAACACTTGGTTCCCCCATCCCCCCCCCCCCACCCCCGCCCCGTGGACGTAAATCCTACAGAGCGCCTGGGCTTCCGGGGAAGCGGGCTGCCCCCGGCCTCGGGGCCGCTCCGGGGTCTTTCCTCCGAGGGGTGCGCGGGCTTCCGCAGGCCGGGGCCCTCGTCGGCGCCCCCTCCTCGCGCGAGGATGTGGATGGACCCGAAGAGTCAAGCCCGGTCGAGCGAATCGGTCCCCTCAGGTCAACAGATCCGGACAAGACATGCGGCGCCCAGGATCCCGATCCAGCCCTCCCTGAGGCACAGGCCCCGCGCCTCCTCTCCTGGGCCGCTAGGCTCGTCACCTACCGCCAGTCCAATGTCCAGATGCGGGCGTGTGGGTGGGACTCGCGCGCGGGGAGAGCGCGCGCGGCAGTAGAGGAGGAAGTCGGGGGCCGCGAGCGCTGCTGGGGACAGGAAACGCTGAGCGGTTTCCCGCGCTTTGTAGAGCCACGGCTCAAACGCAGCGCCGGCTAGAGTGGTACCGCGTGCCCAGTGTACTGCCCATGCACACACACGCGCCTCGGGCCCTCGCAGCTGGTTCCGGTTTTCTCTGCAAAACTAGTTTCTCGGAAGCAGCTTGCATGCCTCCTTCGACTCCGTATGGCTTTGCATCTAGCTGTCTCTCTCCCTCGGCTCCCTTTCCAGCGAAGTCCGAGTGCACACAACTCACTCCTCCTCTGGCGACCTCAACCACGCCGGCCAGTCCCGGATGGCGGCCACCAGCCATCCAGGTGAAGGGGCAGGATTCCAGCCGTTCTCCAGCCCCGACTCAAACGCACACTTTGTTTTCCAAGGGGCCTGGAGGCTCCGTCCCTGGCGCCACAGCTGCGCCCACCTCAGGGCGGGGACGACCAGACCTCCTGGTTCTGCTAGCCCAGAGAAGGGCAGCTTAGGTGAGAGGCTCACCTTTCCTACGTTCCCGGACTTTGGCTAACAGACTGGGCGGCTGGGGTCGACCGCCGACCCCCTAGAGCGTGGTCCTGGGATTCAGAAGGCAAGAAGACCTCCCAAGTGATCTTGCTGTCATCTTCCTGGCACTTCGACCTGAAAAAAACTCTGAAAGCCACAGTAAGTGTCCTGTCCTGGCGGAAAGTTCTGGGAACTTGCGGCTGGGAACAGGGTGTGTGGTCAGGTCCCCCTCTGTCGAGTTTTCCCAAATTACTTCCCAAGAAGTTGAGAATGGGTCTATTGGACACACGCGCCAGCGCGCGCGCGCGCCCGCGCCGGCGAGCCCTCGCCCCTCAGTGCTCCAGGGTTATCAGGCGCTCGGCCTGCGCGGCGGTCTGGGGCCCGGCCCTGACAACCAGATCCACCATCAATTTACCTTCCGCCGCCCCAGCTTCCCATTTAGCTTTTAACGTCAAATCCTGCATTTTTGTCGGCTCCGGCCTGTCTAGAGAGCTTGTGATTTCGCTGCAGGAGTGATTGCTTTTAACAAAATGGCAGCAACCACATTATCCAAGCAATTAAAACAGAGGCCTTTTAGCCAGTCCCACAAGGCAGGAGCTTGGGGGAAAAATTTTTTTTTTGAAGCAAAGGAGAAAGGGATTTAAAAGGGAAAGAAATGTGTATAAGAGAAAAGCATGCAAGCGTAGAAGAAACGCCTGCCTAGCCCACCACTTCGTGGCCTGGAACTTGACAACGTGGGACGACATGTGGGGTGTCTTGCGAGTTGAAGCGTCAGGTTAGGGGGTTCGGCACCCCCCTGGGTATCGGGTCTCCTGGATATCTGGCCCGTTGCGGTTGCCGGTGGGTTGGAAGGTCCAGGTGCTGGAGGTGTCCAAGCACTGGAGCTGCGGAGCCCTAGGAAGCGGCGCGGCGGGCGGGCAGGCGGGCAGCACGGGGGCCCAGGCCAGACAAAAGACGCTTTTCTGGAGCGCGGGTTTAAACGCACGTGCAGCAGCCCCGCGGCCTCGTAGCGACGGTGCTGCCGGGGTGTTCTGATTCCCTTCTGTTGGCTTTTAACAGACCAGAGAAAGCGTTAAACCCCCTAGAAATGCGTTAAGGCCCAGATGGCAAGGAAGACCAGCCAGTCCAGGCCCGCACGGGCACCCAGGCACGTGAAGATAACTCCTGTTTTGAAAACCTCACTTCCTCCACCACCAAGCATTCCACTCCCTTGGTAAAAACTCCTTCCCTCCACCGGTAGGTTCTGGCATCTTTTCTCTTGAACGGATTAGCGTAAAGACGCAACGGGCGGCAGGAGAGGGAGGGAGCCACTCGGTCAAACGGACAGGAATCCCAAGAGTAATAGAAAATCAGGGCGCGCCTCCCTCCGCCCCCCAGCGCTATAAACAAAGGCAAGTGTCTGTAAACACAGCCCCGCGCCCACCACGTCGGCCCAGCGCCCGCTGACCCGAGGGGAGAAAGTTCAGATCGCTTTGGCCGAGTTTGTTCTAACCCCGCGCCCTCACGTCGTCCGCCGCCCGCAGAAGAACCCCGCAGCGCCGCTCGAACGCCTGCAGCCTGGCTCGAGCGAACTCGCCGGTGGCCCGGGAGGGGCTCAGAGGCGGCGCTGGCCGGAGTGGGACCCCTGGGATGGAGGGGGAGAGTCTGTGCCCGGGGCCGGGGTGTGATCGAACATCATCCCGAGGATGGGTTCCAAGGTGGAAACCCTCTGGCAAGCCGCCCTCACAACAGATTTGAACGCGCGGCGTCTCATGAAACAAAACCGCTTTTTAATAGGTTTTGCCTTTCTTCTCTCCCCCGCTGCGTACTCCGAATGCCTCCTCCTCCGCTCCCCTTCCCCAGTCTGCCGAGCCCTTTACGGCGCTCGAGCTACTCCGGTTCCTAGAGCAGAGATTCCGCTCCGGCCAAGCCCGCGGGCGAAGGAGGCCTGGGGACTTCCTCCTGGGAAGTGCCTAGACTCCCCGAGCCCGAACCTCCGGCCGCGGCGGCTGGCAGCGGGGGAGGGAGCCCTGGGCCGGACTGGCCTGCGGCCGGGAGGACTACAGACGCCGCGCGGTTAATATTGAGTTCCCTATAACTCCTTGTAAATCTAGCGCCCGCTTCACCCCCCTTAGAATCCTCGGTCGAGTTCGCGATTTCTTACTTGACGTAGAATTCCTTGTTACCTAATCAAGGACTTTTTCCGAGGGCCCTCCCCCTCCCCCGGGCGGCCAAGAGGAGTCTCCCCCCCTCCACCTGCCCCCCGTTGAGACGACCAGCAAAAACCTCCTCTTTTCCTTTCTCCTGGTCTTTTTTCCCCTTTACTTGGATGAAAGCCCTATATTTTGAATTAAAAACCCTAGACTAGCTCCTGCGTCTGCAATAAGGGCTAGGTTCCTCCCCAAAACTCCTTCAGCGAAAATGGCTCCTCCAACAAAACCCGAAGCCCCCACCACATGGCGTCTGGGTTGATTTCAGGTTGATTTCAACCAGGACAACTTTCCACCCTCGGAGCAAAGGGCTTAGGCCTCTCTGCGGCCCAGACCCTCCTTCTACAGACCACTCGGTGCTCTCCTGGAGGCAGAGACAGAGGGAAGGAGGCAGGACTCACGGAGCCCAGGCCCTTTGGCAGGACCTTCACCAAGGACATCTGTTTTTAAAGGGCTTCCTTGCCGGCCCTGCCTTCAAGGTTGCTCACGTTGATGACTGATCTGAACCACTGACTGTATCAAACAAACAAAGTTAGAGGCAATCACGATAATTTAGTTTACTTCTGAATATTTTAAATATAATGAAAACAAATATAACAGTTTTGTTTTCAAAACTCTCTTGAGGTATCAACCATTAAAAGATAGGGGTTTTGTAAAAAAAAACACACAGTGGTTTATTGAATACTTACAACGTTTACACCTTCAATATTAATTCCACTTAATTTTAGAGGACGGAAGTGCACAAAACAAGGAGCTGCTGGAAACATCTTCAAAGTGGGAACCACATCAGATGGAACTGTGGCGCTAGACACTTACCCCCAACATACATGATGGTGGTGGTTTAATTGCTAAGTCGTGTCCTACTCTTTTGCGACCCCATGGACTGCAGCCCGCCAGGCTTCTCTATCAATGGGATTTTCCAGGCAAGAATACTGGAGTGGATTGCCATGTCCTTCTCCAGGGGATCTTTCCCACCCAGGGTTCGAACCCGCATCTCCTACATTGGCAGGCAGATTCTTTACCGCCGAGCCACCAGGAAAGCTCAACGGACATGTTAGCTGCCCGTTTTCTGCTTTGAAATAAAACTTTATAATCCCCAGTAATATTTATATCCAAAGGCCAAGTATTAAAGATACACTTCACATACACACTAGTGTCCCGCTGTCTTTATCTGGAAGGGTTTAGGTAAGTGGAGAGGGAGCATCGCTGGTGTCTACACAGCAGGAGGAAACATTCACAAACAGAGACTCTACAAGACAACGACGGGATCCCTTACCACGAAGGAGTGTCCTCTTCATATTAAAATACGGAATGCTTTTCTTCAAATATCCACTTTTTTTTTTTTTTTGGAGGGGAAGGTGGGGAGCGGATGCCTCGAAGGGGGCAAAGAGAGGGAGGCACATTGCACATAAATAAACCGGATGATCCAAATGCAGGAAGTCCTCAGAGCGGAGCACGCAGAGCTTGCCTGGAGTCCTGGGTCTGCATCCAGCTCCTGGGCCCTGCTGGAGCTCTCCTTCTCTTCCTCCTCCTCCTCTTCCTCACTGCTTGAGCTCCAGGGCCCAGACATGCTGCGGCCAGCCCGTCCGGCCTTTGGTTTTCTTGTCGTTGCTGCTTACTGTGCTTTTCAAGATTTCATTCTGGGCAGAGAAGAGGTGAGGTGAGGGGGAGAAAAGTAGAAAGAGAAAATCAGAGAGGAGATCCGGTCCCACGCAACCCCCGCGCTTTCCCAGCCAGAGAAGATAGTGGGAGAGCCAGCCAGGAACCGCAGGTGGGGTGGCCTCAACTCCCAGCCCCTGCAGAAGAGCTAGGAAGGCTGGCGCTGCCCTAGTTACCGCCCAGGCCGACACGCAGCGGCAGCACTCAACTCCCAGGTCGGCGAGTTTATAAACAACCACCGGTTTTCAAGTCGTTTATGGAGGAACTGGGGGCCTTCTCTCTAACTCCAGATGTAGGGGCGCGATCTGGGGTCGGCGCTCAGTCTGGTTTCCCTTTTCTGTTTTCAATCGCAGTCCCAGACCCGCGCTCTAAGGCAGATGGGGAGAGGTGCCTCGGCCTCGGCTTGGGCCTGTCTGTCCAAGGCCTCCTCCAAGGCCTCTGAAATCCCGGGCTACAGGAGATCCCTCGACTTGGCAGCAACTAAAGTGCCATAGACCCCAAGGAAGAAAACCTCGACAAATGGAATTATTTTCCATGTTCTTCATGGCAGTAGCCCTGCTCTAAACTCCACCACCCTATGGTCACCTGGTTAGGAACTTGAGAAAACTAATTTTCAGTTATAACTTTGTGTTACTGTTCAGAACAATGACAATGACTATGATGATACTTACTATTTGTCTTAAAATGTAAAGGCACATGCAAACAAAACCAGAAATAGGAAGAATACTCATCTGGGAAGTCACATTTTAACATCACTGCCAGAGAGAAACTAAGCTGAATTTTGAAGTACTTATCTTATGTTCACCTTCACGTCTTCCCGGTATAGTTATCAGAACCACCGCAAAAACTCTTAGAATCAGTGGCTGCCTCGTTATCAAGAAGGGGAAACGCAACCAGTAGTGAAATAACTGGAATCAAGTGCTTCTGAGCAACTTATTTTAGAAACATCTGAAAGCAAGAACGGACTGGAGGCCGAATGAAGGCTCGAAAGGACGAGGAAAGAGGGGTCCAGGCCAGTACGATCGAAAGATCAAGCTGGAGTCCGCGAGGCCGGCCCTAAGTGCCTGGGGGCGCGGCGATAACCCGGAAAGAAGATCGCCAGCGCAAAACATCCCTCTTCACCTCCTCCGCGTGCTGACACCCTCCCCTGGCCTCTCTGCTTCTGCGGGGAAACCTTCCGACCACAACCTGGTGCAAGCAACTTGGCTCAGGGCGCTGCCAGAGAACGCGGCGGGCCAGCGTTCAGCCCAACGGGAGAGAGACCCGGATCCCCGCTCCCCCGCACCCCACTGCCCTCTGCCGCCTGGTACTGACCAGCTCCTTCTTCCTCTTCTCTTCTTTCACATCTGTCTTCTTGATCTCTGCCTTGAAGGCCTCCGCCTCGCCGTTCTGGTCGTCCTTGGCCAGCAGGTCCATGAGGTAGGCGATGTAGCTGGTGGCCAGGCGCAGAGTCTTGATCTTGGAGAGCTTGGTGTCGGCGGGCACGTTGGGGATGCACTCGCGCAGCTCTGCGAAGGCGCTGTTAATGCTTTGAGTCCTGCGCCGCTCCTTGCGGTTGGCGGTGCCCCGGCGCTTCACCGGGCGCGGCCCCCCCAGGCCTGGGGGCCCGGCGCCCGGCGGCACCCCCCCGTAATGGGAGTGGTCCAGGCTGGCGGCGCCGCTGGCGTACTCGGGGCTGTAGGACAGGGCCATGCTGTAATCGGGGGGCGACATCTCGGGGTGGCCGATGAGCCAGCCGTGGAAGTAGGGGTTCTCCTCGTGGCTGCAGCGGCTGGCGGCCGCGGCGGCAGCAGCGGCGGCGGCGGCGGCGAACGGATAGCCCTCATGATGCACCACCGGGTGGTGGGGGAAGCCCCCCACCAGACTCATCTCGCCCTCCGCGCCCCTCCACGCGCCCCAGCGTGCGCGCAGCCCTGCCGCGCCCTCGGCCCGGGCCCCCGCTTCGGCGCTCCGCGGCCTCCCCCACCCCCCACCCCCCAGCCCCCGGGCGCCCGGGCCGGCCCGGCAGCCGCAGAGGGGACTGCTGCAGCCCGGGCCCCGGCCCCCCGCCTGGCCCGCCGGGCCCGCCTCAGCAGCGCCGCGGCCGCCGGCTCCCCATAGGGCGCGGCGAGCTGGTCCCGGCACCGTGCGCCCCTGGCCGCCGCCGCCGCCGCCGCCGGCTCCCGCCTTGCTCCACGGCCCGCGCGCAGGCTCCTGCTTCCCGGGCGGCTGCGGGCAGGCACAGTCCTCTCGAGCTCATGCAAAGGTGCCCCGGCTCCCGCGGGGCTGCTCGGTGGAGTCGCCGGGCTCCGCGCCCCGGCCGCGTGCCCGGCGCCGCGGCTACTCGCAGTCCCGGGGCGAGTCCAAAGCCGCGGCTTGAAGAGCCGGCCCGGCTCTGCAGGGAGGCGGCGGGGTCGACTGCTCACTGTGAAGCTACCTCCATGCGACCCTCCTCTTCCCGCCCCTTCCCCTCCCCCCCACCAGCCTGGTCTGGATTCTTGTGCGCTTATTGTTTTAATGAAATTTTTGGTGGTTGTTTTGGTCCTTGAACGTGATTTTAGCTGCGAATAACGTGTTCCGCGCTCCTCTCGGCTCCCTCGGAGGGTTTTCAGAGAGGTCTCAGTGCATCCATTTTCTCAGATCCTCTCCTTTCCGGGGAAGGATCTGGGCCCTGCAGGCCCCTGGAGCGCGAAGGCGGCGGCTGCGGCGCGGAGGGCTCTGCGCGGCGGCCGTGGGAGCTCCCGGGCGGCGGCGGCGGCGGCGGTGGTGGTGGCGGTGGTTCTCCGGGGCTGGACGCCGTGAGGGGAGGAAGCGGATTTTCCCAGCAAGATCTCCATGTACAGCCACATCTTTAGGGCCGCTCGGGTTAATATATGTCGTCAGAGGCTCCTCACGCCAATCCCGGGGCGGCGGGGGCGGCGCCTCGCGCTCTCCGCAATAAAACTTTTTGATGTTCTTGTTGCTAATTGCCGAGGTCCTCGTCCAGGATTGGCTGCCCCTTCATAACCAGAAGATAATTAAAACGAAGGGGGGGGGGCAGGGTTAAAAAAACTTTTTTATCAGCCGGAGGTTAATGCAAGTGTTTAACAGATGCTTCACTATTAAAATATTTTCCCCCCAGGTCTCAAATACTGAAGAATCTTAAACCAGGTACGGTATTTCTCTGCTTTCTTTTCTGGTTAAAAAAAGGAAGCAGATATTGCTTTTCGAAGTGTTTTGTAGGTAACAGGCAAGAGCAGAGCAGCAGGCGCAGTTCTTTGCTGGGCGGGAGAGAGGCGGCGGGCTGCGGCCCCCTCCTAACCACCCCCCCGGAGGCGCGTCTCCGCCGGCCGAGGCGGGCGCGGGGCGCAGGGCAAGGCTGCGGCTTTGACCTGGGCACAGAATGGAAACGCGCGTCTCTGCGTCGCTAGACTTACCCACCTCGTTACCCAGGCCAGGGCCCTCTTGGGGAGCTTGTGTTATATTGACTACTTTTGGAAATCGTGGTGAAGACCCCGGGACAACGGTCAAGATTGTAAATACTCTCATTTCGATGTTCTGCAGGGACGCCAGCCCTAGCGCAGACCTTGGGCGGTTTCAAAGCGCAGGGCACCTCGATTCCCCGAATTTGTTGTGTGGCCGGTATCGGTGTTCCCCAGGTTTAACTAGCCTGTCTGGTAAGTAACTGAATATTTTTTACAGCGTGTTCAGAGCTTATTTTTCAGTTTTTATGAACAAACATATATAAATACATCTCCGCATTCCTACCTCTCCCATAAAAGCGGGCATGTGTGGGAAGCAGGTTTAGTTATCGGAGGGGAACCATTAAACACCAGTTTAAGAGGCAGGCCGGGAGGACGGCTCGTGGATGTTTAGACTGCTGGCCTTGGTGATCTTGAACACATTAGAACGGAAAATGGATCTCCACTTGTAAGTCACCGGGCCGCAGGGCACCGGGACCGCGGCGCCCGAGTGGCTTGAGCCATTTGAGAAGAGGTTGGGGGCTGGGGACTGGGGTGGACGGTGGCAGGAGCTGAAATGAGCCTCGGGGGTTGGCCGGCAGCCTTGGCCGAGGCTGATGTGGAGCTGAAGATTCCGCCCGAAGGGTCGGTGTGGAAAAGAGTGTCAACAGGAGCCCAAGGGCCGTAAATTAGAGGGAGCCCACGCGGGGTGTGCCTGCGCCAGCACGGGCCGCTGAGGCCTGGGACTCGCTGCTGGGCCTTGCCAGGCTCTGCCCGGGGAGACCAAGCACCCCACCTTGGGCTTCCTCCCAGGGAGGCAGGCAGAGTCAGGCCCCAGGCTGCAGAGTCCTGTTCCAAGGACTCGGTGAGGACAGTCCTTTGCTTGCATGCTGCCCACTTTTTGCTGGGTACAGGCTTGGGGAGGCAGGGTTTGGGGGTACCCAGCTCCTCTGCTGCCCCGGACTGGGGCGGTTGCCAGCCACTAACCCCAGAGCCCTGGGCACAGCTTTGACAAACATGTTTTAGGTGGCCGGGCTGTAGAAGGAAAGGAACCCAGAGGGGGTCGTAGAAAGCTGGCTGAGAGTCACCATGAGGGCCCGTCAGCAAAGGGTCAGTTTCCTGGGATGCCCCCAGCAGAGGTCTTGAAGCTGAGAATAGGGGTGGGGAGTAGCTGAAACCACATATGGTGGGCCCTTTGGGCTCAGAACAAAAAGCCTCCTAGAGCTTCGAACTTCCACCTTAAGCGGGTCTGCAGTTTGGAGCACAAGGAGAGTCTTTTAAAGACCTTGTTCTTCAGGGAAAGAGTATGGGCAGTGTGGTCAGGGTTCGGTCTGCATTTTCACCAGAAAGGTAAACCCTGAATGTGTATATACTGGTAGTTCAATCCTCTGACATTTGATACATTAAAATAAAGAAGTCTGTTTATAAAAACACATCTAGGCCTTGAGAGCACATAGACAAAAGTAAGGTGATTGCACCCAGATAAAAAACATAGGCTTTCCGGCCAGAGGGAGTTTGGGAAATTGAAAGGAGGTGGAAGAGGTCAGGCAGAGGGCTGAGCTGGGGACTGAGATGCGGTGTCTTCCAGGGATGAGTGGCCTCCGTGGCAAAGGCATCTGGACTCGCCACTTCTAGCCTTTCTCGTGTCCTTTTAATCAAAACAAACAAACAAAAAATAGACAAACCCCTCATGGTCCCAGAGAGCCTGGCAAGTGATAAAAGAGATGGACAACATGGGACAGAAAAAAAAGTCGTAAAAGATGCTAATCTGAACCTCGGTCTTCACTGACAGTGTCATTATCAGTTAATTAATGTGATCCAAGGGTCCAGGACTTCATGAATCTCAGCCAAAATGCAGAGGCTTATGGCCCTGGAAGCAGGTGACAAGTGGGAGAATTCTAGGGTCCCAAAGTGGTTGAGTTCCACTCTGAATGTACAACCAACCGAGTCCGAGTCCACTTTTTTCTCTTCGTCTCCCTTTGGGACTTTTTGCTGCCGCTCTGGTGCGCTGCCATGTTACTCTGCTGCCTTGGAAAGCTGTGAGGCAAAGAGGCCATATCAGGTGTGCCCCCAGTTTAATGCCTCGTGCCTTCTGGGGCACTAGTGATGGAGGTGATGGTAGTGGTGGTGATGGACAGGGAAGAGGGAAAAGACAGGTAGGAGGCAGAGGTTCCTAGTTTCATGGTCCAGACCCCATGCTGGGGTATTCTATGGTAGCCTCTGGTGTTCTGCTCTGGGAAAGGGCACACTACTCCAGGGGCCCCTGAGCAGCTGAGAAGTTGCTGGCTTGGGGCTGCCTGGGTTGCCTGCAGGAGGAATCCTGCAAAGGTTAGGGTGCGCTAACCACTTCCCCTCCTCTGAGGCCCTGAGCTGAGCTGCAGCCAGTCTTTTCCAGGTGGGGAGACCAATTCATCGGTTGGGGGGACAGCCCTGGTTTTGGGGGAATGTTTGAGATCCTTGTAACTGATGATATACCCACCGTGCTGCACATCACAACTGCCTTCTTCAGCTAAGCAGACAGAACTGGGGTCCAACATTTATTTTGGGTCTGTGTCTCTTGTCTCTTTCCCCCTCCCTCCCACCCCCTTGCTTGGAAAAGGGTCCAAGGGCACCGGGTTGGGGCGAGGCACTCATGCCCTGGCAAACATTCTGGGTTTGTGAGATATTACTTTAAAAATCAATCTGCTTTAAACTAAATATTTTCTTAAAAACTTCAGTGTGTTTTAAGGGAAAATACAGATCTTTTCGAGGTATTTATTATTTCAAAGGCAAGGGCAGTTTGTATCTTGTGTTTTGCTCATGAGAACTCAAAATAAACTGGATCTGAAAAGAACCAGGCCGGAGGGCCATAAACACACATTTTATGTTTACGGGAATTATGGCTCAATTCCCCTCAGCGTTTTTCAAGTCTCGTTTTACCTTATTTTCCTAACCGACATAGTAGAAGTAACTCTGGGCATTCCTGTTAATCTCTATAATGCTCTTGTGGGAGGGGAACCCCAGAACATGCCAAGAACCCCAGAAAGAACATCCAACCCAGAAGGTGGGAGAAAAAGCAATGTATTCTTGAAGGTGTCACCCCGGCCTCATCTGTCCAAGGGTGGTGCTTCTTCTGACACCCTGACTGCTTTGCATTTCTGTCCCTTCAAGGGTGTGGTTGAGTCATGGTGCATACTCGCCACTTAGCCCCAGAACCGCTAGGACAATCTAGAACAAGGGGCATTGTCCAAGTGGTGGGCAAGAGTCCCCCTCTAACAGGGAGGGGTTTGTAGTCCCCACCTTCTTGTTTACCTTTTGCCAAGTGACAGTGGGCCCAGAAAGGTGGCGGTGCTTCTGGGACACATTTCCGAAGTGGAATCAACTTTGCTCAGGCTCCTGTCTGTTTCAGAAACGAAGGGCAGGAAGGGCTGCCCTTGGCTCTTTTGAGCTTCCATTTCTTCTGAGTGTTTTCTTGTTGGGTTTTGGGGTGGGGGTGGGGGTATCTGGTGAGGGTGCCCTCATCCCCCTCTTTCTCGTCGGAGCAGAGAGCTGAGCTGTGGACACTGGGCGGGAGGGGCTGCTGCAGCAGCGACTGTGGTGGGGCTCACGGCTCCTCGTCGGTTAGGAAACAGAACTTGCTGGGTGTTTGTAAATCCCCCCACATTTAGCCCTTCTCTCTCTCTTTCCTCTCTCCCTCCCTTTTCCTCTTTACCTCCTCCCCCTTCTCTCTTTCCCTCCTTACTAATTTGTTTCCCAGCAATGCTTGGATTTATAAGGTTTTTTGGTGTCACAAGCTGAAAGTGATGAAGAGTAAGATACTGTTTCATCCTTATGTCAGATTCTTTAAGAAAAATATTTTTAATTGATATATAATTGACACATAACATTTTGTACAATACTTAAGGTGGACACTGTACAGGAAACGTCTGAACGTCCACTATTATAGACAGTGGGAATTGCATCTTTTCCAAATAATCTCTGATTAGATCTTCATATGAACTGGCAAGTGTGCTGCTGCTCTGGAAGGTCTTTATTGAGCGGGGGAACTCAGTCCTTTGCTGGGTACCCGCATTGGCCCACGTTTGTCTGTAAAGCTAAATTCCTTACTCAGACTGAAGGGAACAAAAGATAATGCACGTGAAGGGGCCTCCCTCCAGGCTGCGTGATGTATAAGTGGGAAGTGTTATTAATGAAATTACGGTGATCCAAAGAAGTACGACAAATTTGATCTTTGCTAGTCTGTAGTTAAATAGAGATGGAGGTGAGAGCAAAAGTGATGTAAGAAAATACACCGCACAGGATTTATGTTAACTGCTCATTCACATTCTTGTTTCAATCACATCACCTACACATACAAGCAATATATTCTTCCAAGCGGGGAGGAAAGCTGTCGACATTCAGAAGAGGAAGTAATTGTAATTTTGCATACACGCTTGAAGGGAATGGTAAAGAATAGACTTTAGCTAGTCTGCCAGACAGTCTGGGGTTCAGAATAAAATTTGAAAGCAAATGGCAGCTTAACATGCGGGGCTTTGGACAAACCACTTATGTGACTGAAGGATCTGTTAGCAGTCCCAGTGCATTCCCAGTGCTAACTGCAGTGTGGCTTGCATTCCTAGGAAGTCCTGTTCTGAAGCCTCCTTTGCAAGTTCATAAAGAGATTTCTGGCAGTTTCTTCCAAACCCTTGCTACTTTCTTCCAGGGCCTTTGCTTCTAGGCGAGGGCTCACCACGATGGCTGAGTTTCAGGTTAACAAAAAGAAACCATTTTATCGTCAATATTAATGGCAAACCTCGATTTTTACAAGGCTTGGGTTTAGCAGATCAAAAGCAGCTTGGCTTGATTTCTCAATATTCTCTGGAGCTTAGACAATTAACTGCAATTTTGCTTCTAATGAAATGACACAGAAAAAGTTAGCGATAGAAAACGTTGAAGGTAGTCTTTCAGCAGAGTGTTTTTCTTTTTTTTTTTTAAATACCAGTGTACAACATGTCAGAATCTAAAACACTTGTCCACTGAAGCTGAGCTGTGGTTTGAAGGAAGCCTCCTTAAGAAAATGTGTGGGCAGAGTGTCTTCCCTTGCAATGCCATGAGCCTGTTCAGCTCTGCATTCCATGCTTGCCTTTTTGGATCCAGCAGACTGAGGTCTCCCTGGTAATTTGGGTACACCGAGTCTCCAGTTAATGACAGATAATCAGCCTTTGGGTCATTCGGTCATTCTCCTATTACAAACCCCTCCTGCTCTCTCTGATCTCCTTTCAAACTAAATTTCACACAAACAAATAAAGCAAGACAGGGACAAGTTCTTTTAAAAAAAAAAGAGAGAGAGGAGGAGAAATATTAGAAACTCCTGATACAGAATGCCACACTAGGAAAAGCAAGCTAAAAGAGGATAGAAAAGAACATCTTATCCAAATGAACATGTTGTGTACAAAACATTAAAGGAAAAGGCTCTGGTTTCTGTTAAAGTGACAGAAAATTAAAATAAAAATAATTGCAGGCAGAAAAGTTATAACATAAACAGAGAAGGCAGGGTGCTTGCTGGAAATGCGCAGCACAAGGAGGCAGATTTGTTGTTACAGATTATACATCTGCCGAGTGACTGGAGAGGTGCGACTTTGTTCCATTTTCCAGAAGAGAACGCTTTTCTTTTTAATACTTGTGTGAGTGCCCACTTAAGTCAACACAGGCCAAAACCTCGAGGAACAAAAAAAATGAAATTGCATTCTGCTTTGCAAAGCATCCAACTTCAAACGAAGGAATTGGTTGCATGCAGAAAAAGCAGAATCCCATTCAGAACACATTGAGCAGCTCCACTGGACGCCTGTGACTGATACTTTTTTGTTTTGCTGACAGAAAGCGCAGATCATTCTGGGAGAAGTACCACCGAAACCAGTTCTCCCTGCCCCTCGGGGTCTCCATTTTCCCAGTCCACCTCTGCCTGGGACTCCAGAAAGACAAACTTCCGAAGAGCCGAGGTACATCACTGACCAGATCCCTCGGGAAAAGCTGGGAATGTGTGGCTCTAATAGCCCTGGGGTGAGTGCCCCAGTGCCATGTTCCTGCTGGGCCTGCCCCTAACAGGCCCTGCTGGCCCAAGTCCAGGCCTCCTGAAGGGTCAAAGTGTTGCCTCTGGTGTCGCCTGCAAGCCCTAGATTTTCAATCCTAAGAGAGACTGAAACTTTGGCTCAGGACTCGATCAACTCACATTCCCTAAGTTAGAGGGGCAGCCGGGGATGAACAGGTGGTGACCCCCACATTGTCCCCAGCTGTGGGTCTGGCACCCCTTGACTTGCCAGCAGAGCTGGCAAACAACTTCTCTCTCTCCCATGTTAAAGAATCCACACTTCCTGGTTTCTTCTAGACCAAGCATAAATGCCACCTCCTCCAGGAAGCCTTTCCAGGTTTGATTTCCCTCCTTTCTGCTCCAGCAAATCACGTCTCCCTTCTTCTGAACAATGTTCTGGTCCGCCCCCCACCCCGCCCCGCTTCTCTCTGGTAGCTCTCCGGGCACACAGCTTTCTCCTTCTGTGACTGTGGGTTCCCTGAGAACCCAATCAAGCCACTGAATCCAGTGGGTGCTTAAACAGCTGTGTAAAGGATGAATTTCACGTATCCCAATGGCAATCGGATTGCAATTTTCTTTGTTTTGAAAGCGACCAGAGCTAGTGCCGGAGGCGGACATCGTCTCGCAGAAAACGGACCTCATCATCAAGTCCCCGGGAGAAGCGGGGGAGAAAGCTGCTTGGACGGACCGAGCATCCAAGGGCTCCGCGACGCCGGCGTGGGATGGAGAAAAGGGGGACCAGCCTGGCTTGGCCTCCCCTGGGCCATCTACCTCCTGAGCTGCCAAGCTAGAGCCTGGCCGAGTGGGCGCAGGCTCCCCGAGGACTGGTTTTCTCTGAGCCTTGGTGTCCGCATCTGAGCAATGGGGTAATGAAGCTGGCTGCGAGGATGCGCTCGTAGTTGAATGAGACCGAGGCGCGCACGGGGCTGGACGCTGAACACATGGGCTTTTTCTGCGCGCAATAAATATGTGTGTGTGTTTTCTCTTCCCGCCTCCTGAGTGTCTAGCCTTCTCTTTCAGCCGCCGGGACCCCCAGTCGGGGGTTTTGTCGGAGGGCGCCGCGGGGCCTCGGGGGCCGAGGGGAGGAGGGAGATGCGGGCGCGGGCGGAGTTCAGGCCGCGGCCGCCGGGGAGGTCGCCGCGCGGGGCGGGACCGAACGGATCCCTGCTCCCTCTCCTACCCTCTCTGGGCTCCAGGGCTTTTGCCTGAAGCGGGCAGGAAGGGGTTAAAGGCGCCCCTCCCCCTCCCGCGCCCGCCTCCCTCCCCCCGCCCCAGCTCTTTTTTCCCGAGGTCTCATTAGGGAACCCTCCCCGCTATTTTCAACATTTCCTCAATCAAGGGCCTTTAAATAGAGCTGCACAAACAAATTGGCGGCAAAAGCGTAGATCTTGTCACGATTGAGACCGACCCAATATTTCAGCCTTGTTTGCTTTGCAATTACTGACAGGCTTTTGGCTACGGTGCCACCGGGGCAAATCGGCCGCCGCCCGCTTTCTCTCGGCACCGGGCGGCGGAGGAAGGACCGGCGGAGCCGGCGCGGGGCGAGGAGGAGGCGGGGAGGGGGCCGGGGCTGCAGGGCCGAGCTCTGGGGCTTCTCCTTCCCAGGGGAGCGGCTGGGGTGCACGCGGTGTTAACGCGCCGGACAGCGCACACGTGGAGTCCAGTGTGTACACTTGCCCAGCTTCCTTTCTCCCCCTTTCCGCTCCACTTTTTTGCATCCCATCCCGTTTTCCTCCTGCACTTCTAGGCGGTTACCGGATTTCCCTCCCTCTCTCTCTCTAGCTAGCCTGCTCGGTCCCGTTTTCCTTGGCTGCTTATTCTGATTTGATTTTGTGCGCGAAGTCACTTTAGCTCGGCTGCCGGAAGATGAGGCTCCGAAGCCTTTGGCGGTGCTCCCGGGGGCGTGGGGCCGCCCACCCCTTCTTCAACCTGCGCTTTGGGACACAGCGGGCCAGCCGAGCTGGTCTCAGCAGAACAGTAGTTAACTCGAATCAGGTCCTAAGCCTGATATTTCACAGACAATTAAATCTTGGCTGCTGTTTCACAAAATTGTAATATTTACCCTGCTTTATACCGAGGAGCACTTTTAAAGTCAAAAACAAATACTACATTTCCAAAGGAAAATATGATAATAAATCTCTTTTTTATGGATTCTTTCTGCATAAGTGGAAACCACATGATTTAACTCCTGGACGCCCCCCCCCCCGCCCCTGCCCCCAATTCAGGCGCAGCTGAAGTTACACAGATACAGGCTTTTAATACACATTCTCTGTGTTGGGGGGGAGGTACCTGCGTTTGTCACGTTCAGTATAGTTTACAAGGTTTCACATCCCATCCTAACCCGTGTAGCTGAGTGCAACAGGGATTATAATATAATTAGGTCTGGGTTGTGAAGTCCATTTTCACCGAGATTCTGGAAAGATGGGCATGCCAGGCAATTAATCCGTAGCTTCATATTACTTTCTAAATGACTACCCATTTCCTACCCCTGTCCGGTTGAGAAAGTTGAGGCTGAGAAATAGTTTTATGAAACTCTGAGGTACATGTTAAAATATGCTTCTTTATTATTTAAAAATGCTTAAGAATCTACATTTATTTGCGAGTGGTTATAAAAGAAATTCATAGCTGTTCTTGCCAGTTAACAATCTCTTTTATGCTCTATTGTTGTTTATAATCACACCTTCCTTCTTCAAAATTAATTTCCTATTGTCATGTTTTGTTTCTCGACTTTATTGAAAGGAAACTTCAGAAATGAAGGTTTCATGAAATTGTGTGATGCAAAGTCACAGAATAATGTTTCAAGTCCATAAGTTATTCGCACCCACGTGCATATCTCATGCAATTTTCTATCTGAGATTGCTTTAGTATTTCTAGAAGAAACACAAAGCAGTAGCTAGAAAGGGTACCATTTCTTAAGAATTCTTCCTTCACCAGAAGAATTGGTCTGACATATTATTCAGTGCACAAATTATATTACTTTCATGTGTGTTAATCTGTTTGGTATTAAAACTGCTAGCGTCTTTTAACCATTAACATGTTTTACCACTCCACTTTCAAATTCGTGATCTCAGATAATTATAAAGATTTTGATGTTAATCCCACATTAAGTGAACAACTATGAAAATACCCTGAAAGCATTATTATGCTTATATAAATGCCAGGGAACATAATTGTACAGGGAACACGATTACTTTTTTATCTGCCATTATCCTACAGGGATATGCATTCACTTCATTTTTAATCAGGGCAGTTGTCAATGACTTTTTAACACAGCGTTTTTTTCAACACAACATTTTGCATTGCCTACAAACCACAAGCAACTTTGTCCTGACAGATACATGTTTTTCTTTCATTGTTATTCATTAGCTTCTTTGCAAACTCACTAAAATAGGATAATATAAAAATATAGAGAATAATTATTAGACTCTACATATTTATTTAGTTTAGCTAATGTTATTAAAATAAAAAACATGTGCCTGGCATATAAATGTTTCTTTAAGAATTCTTTTTTGGATGCATAGTTATTATTTTTTAAACCAACTCAGACTTTCAAATACTGACTTTTTGCTTCTAAACAGGCATTGCATTGTTTTAAACAGTAGCTCCTGGAACAGTACTACCCTTCCTATTTTAGACTTCCAAACAACAATTGGAATTGGATAAATACTTTCAGCTGGGAGCACTTTCCTACTACCTTTGTAGGTAACAGGAGTCCCTCCTTGTGCTGGGTGACAGACAGACAGCGCACTGGACATTCAGATTCTACCCTTTGCAGACCCCACCAGAAAATGGAGTTTTCCTATAAGATGGCTGTGGTCCATCTAAAAAAAAAATTCTATGAAGATGTAAAATCAGAGAAAATGAGTGAGTGCTTTTTCTCATGACAGTTATGAAGTGATGGCTTAAAGAGGGATACAAAAGACAAGACAGGAGGAATGCAGAAACATAAAATCTGAAAAAGAAAAGTTTCCTTTGGCAAGGTCTGGCTTTCTCTATAAACAGAAAAAGCATAAGTTGCATCCACATAACCAAAGAGGTTGGGTTTTGTTTTTGGTTTTTCAAATCAGTGATTTCTAAGATTTTTCACTGAGTGAAGAAGCCCCCATCAAGGAATGGAGGTAAATTCTTGGTATAGAAAATTCTAGCTATCTTGATTTTTTTTTTTTTTTTGGAATGTGGACCATTTCTAAAGTCTTTATTGATTTTGTTACAATTGTTTCTGCTTTATGTTTTGGTTTTGTGGCCAAGAGGCTTATGGGGTCTTAGCTACCTGTCCAAACCCTCAACCCCTGTATTGGAAGGTGAAGTCCTAACTACTAGACCACCAAGGGAGGTCCCACTACTTTAATTTTTAATATTGGGTTAAACTATAAGGATCTTTAACTCACTGTCCTAGTTTTTTTTCCCCCTAAATGAATGCATTTTGTCACAACTGGTGTCAAAAAGCATTTCCCCCCCCCCCTCAAATTGGTGTTAAACTGGAGTAATAAAGTATATCCATGAGATGATTTCCATAAATTCCCACTTATGGAGAAAAAGGTGGAAAAAAAAACAAACCTTTTCCAGGAAGAAACCAGGCATCTTTGACTGTTATTAATCTGAGATAAAAAAGCAAGAAACTGCCTCCTTGCATTCCCAGTAACTCTTTCTGCTTTTCCAAACATTGTTAAGTTCTCTGTATCTTTTGCTGTTCAAGATGATGTCAGCAATAAAATTATAGAATCTAATCAAGTGGTTATTTTTGCTTTATTACAAATATAAATTATATGTGGGCTGTTGAAGTGCTTTTTCTTTGCTGAATTTTTCTTTTTTCAGATAGTGATGTTTAATGAAGTGTTTATAAGGATAAATATGATGGTTTATCAGGGATAAAGTAGCTACATTAAGAAAATAGCATTTGAGTCCATGTGGTATGGACTGTGCTTTGTAAATGTAGTGTTTTTAAAATCACAAAAAGAGAACATTGGAGAACTCAAGTATCCTATTAATGTACACAGGCAGGAACTATCTGAATATGTGGAAATAACTAGATCACACCCTGAATTTTTCTCATTGCCTTGAATTCTAGGGGTTTAACTTATAATCTCAGATATATCTGGGCAAATAGGAAGCCATATTTATTTTATCATATTATTGTTTATACCCTGCTTCATGTTATTTACAGCAGTCTTTTTTCAAGGATTGATAAGATAAAACTTTCAAAATCCATTTATAAAAATAGCTCCTATAAATATAATTCTAATTTATTTGGTTTATTACAAGGTCAGTGAAGTATTCCAGTAAATATTTGATCCCAGGATGAAACAAAGTCACATTTGGAATGAGACAAGTGTTAGAAATTAAGTTTGAGTACGTTGTAAAGAAATATTATTAATAATACATACAAATAAAAGCTATTATTATGCATGTAAGGTAGCATAATATAGTGATTAACAGTGAGTCTCTGGAGTTGGAGGCAGAACCTTTTTTTAAAAAATTTTTGGCCATATCCCCCAGCATGTGGGATCTTAGATTCCACACCAGGGATTGAACCCATGCCCCTTGCGTTTAAAGCTCAGAGTCTTAACCACTGGACTACCAGGTAAGTCCCTGGAGGCACAAAATTGCATATTGACTAGAGCAGCTGTCAGTATGTGATCTTGAGAAAATTAGTGAACCATTATTAGCTTCAGTTACCCCATCTGTACAAGGTGGATAATTATTGTAGAGTCTATCACAAGGTCATGATGAACTTGTGGTGAGATGATTACATGAGGCTCTTAATTGAGGGTCTGGCATACAGTAAGTGCTTAATAAACACGAGGTAAAGCCATACAACATAAAAGAGTGGCATGCCAAGTACCTTCCTGAAAGTCATGGGCTGTGGGAGTGTTGACAGCCCATGGACTTCACAGAGATTTGTGTGAGGAGTCTGCACTGGCTTCCAGACCTCAAGGTTGACAGGGTGAAGGTGAAGACTTTTGTCTGTCTTTAGAGGCTCTAGAAAGGTATGGCGAGGTGGTCATAGCGAGAGCAACCTGCCAAACTAGCAGAGGAGATCTACCTTAACGCCATCTTGGCCACGTGTGGTAGTCTGCTGCTGTCTAAACTGGGGGAAACGACACCCTGAGGAAGTCAGATACCCTAACTCAATGGTCTCCTGACTATTTTAGTTGTGCACCCCAAGAATAAAACATGTAAAGTATATTTATTGGCAAATCATGTATCTGTACTACTTTACTGACATCATATGTACATTATAAACCCATACAAAAGCTAAGGGTTTCCCACATGGCTCAGTGGTAAAGAATCAGCTTACCAGTGTAGGAGACACAGGAGATGCGGGTTCGATCTCTGGGTCGGGAAGATCCCCTGGAGAAGGAAATGGCAACCCACTCCTGTATTCTTGCCTGGGAAATCCCATGGCCAGAGGAACCTGGTGGGCTATAGTCCACAGGGTCGAGAAAGAGTCGGACAAAACTGAGCACAGTCTTCTCTTACAAAAGCTAAACTAAAAAGGAGCAAGATAAAGTAAACAATAGGTTTAAATATTTTAAGGTGAGCTTGAACCTTACAGCTGTGGTTGAAAATCCACATTTTAAATAGTCTTGGTGATTTACTGTTGGATTCACGTTGTCTGTGCTTGCCTTGTTTCGTAGCTTTAGGACTGAAGTGCTTAACAGAAAGAAAGAACAGTATCAATTCTCTCATTTTCTCCTTGATGTTTTATGCCTATGTACTTTGAATTATCTTCAATCTAAGATTCCTTGTAGGAATCTTTTAAAGCCCTTTGTTGAAGTTTAGTTTAGTTAAAACTGGATTATATAATCTGCTTCTACCCAGCTGAGCCAGATAAACCATAACCTATCTTAGTCCTTGTAAGCTTGTGGTGGTGTTACTGAGTCCAAGCCCATATTGCTCACCACGGGACAGAACAATAAATTGAGAGATGAGTTGTTGGGGTAAAGAATAGTGACTTTATTTGGTACATTAGCAGACAGAATTTTGGACTAGTGTCCCAAAGAGC